>NW_027555958.1:80980233-81072733 GCF_003287225.1 Phascolarctos cinereus
GTGACCCTGGAGGTCAGAAGTTCTTGGGTTCAATGAATAGAGCTGGCTGATGGAATGGAAAGCTTCTCAATCATAAAAGACAATCTATGATTGACATGATGTGACAGGAGAATTGGCTCAATCCTGGCCTGCAAATATATACCGAGAATTGTTTGAAAAATATAGAGCCAATATGAAATGGAAAAGACCTGGTCAGTAAGCCCAGAAACAGTTTCATATTTTGTGAGACTTAGGTATCAGCCCCCAGAGAGATTATCATAGTAGTTATTAATTTTTCAATCTTATCTTCAGTCATCATGTCAATACACAATTCTGAGAGTATTTTGTATTAAACTATTTCCTTTGTGTGTCAGAAATAAATATCAGTCCCATACCTGATTTATCCTTATACCAAATATGTTTTTACTCATCATTTGAGCGAGATGCTTCTGAGCTGGGTACCTCTTGGTACTCCCCCCTTACTCTGTCTTCTAACTTCCTTTTGTGTGTTATCTCTTCCTTAAATTTTCTTGTGGGTAGGGACTGTCTTTTTACTAATTGTATACCCAGTACTTAGCACAGTGTCTGGCACATAATAAGTCATTAGTAAATGTTTATTGGATTGAATTTATTGGATTAGATATTCTTATATACATACACATACACACACACACGTATATGTATGTATGTATGTATCTATACCAACAATCTAAACCTTGAACAAATTTTCCCTGGCAAGTTTCTCTTAAACAATTTTTCTCTTCACTTCAGTAGTGAAAAGTGTGATAAAAGAAATCACCCCCCCCCCGTTAGAGGCCATCCTTACCTAGAATCCTAGAAACCCAGCACACACCACATGCTTGGGTCCTACGAAGACAGACCACATAATGGAAAAAGAGAATAGTAATAACACCTATGCCCTTTGAACCCAGCAGTGGTTAAAATAGTATGCAAGTACAATAGTTTGCTAAAGTTTGCCAGACTACGAAAGAGTAGAGTTTGAAATAAAAAAGCATTATTTATAGTGATGGTTGAATCGTTTCAATCACATGTTAGTCTTTGTGACCCATTTGGGGTTTTTTTGGCAAAGATACCGGAGTGGCTTGCCATATCCTCCAGCTCATTTTACAGATGAGGAAACTGAGGTAAACAGGGTTAAGTGACTCACCTGGCATCACACAGCTAGAAAGTGTCTGAAGCTGAATTTGAAATCAGGTCTTGCTAACTTTGGGTCTGGTACTTCATCCACTGAACCACCTAGCACAACATTAGTATCCCACTTCAAGCACTTGCTTGGTACATCAGAGCCTCTGTTCACTCATCTGTAAAATGAAAGTTGCAATACTCTAGATGACACAAGGCTATTTTGTAATTTAAATGAGATGATGAGATGATTTATGTAAAATATTTTGTAAACTTTCAATCACTGTATAGTTACTTAAAATATATTTTTAAATTGATTTTAAATATTTATTTTAACTTAAACTAGTAAAAATATTATTTGATTACCATTACAATTTTTCCATTTCATGTATTTTTTTTCTCAGCCAAAGACAAGGTTTATTAGAACATCCATCATTTTGGGCAGACTCTTAAGGACTCTGAACATTAATGAGATATTAGCTAGATTGTAAGAATCTGAACAGTGGCTACATTATAAGAATCTGAGCAGTGACTAGATTATAAGAATCAGAGCAGTGGCTAGATTTTAAGAATCTAAGCCCATTTCATGTATTTTAGAGTAGCATAGTAAAATCATAGCATCACAGAAGCCCATATGCTTTCATAACTTCTCACCTTTGAGAGCTCACTTGTCATGCAGTAAAGTTAGGGTAAAGACTCATATTTTCTGCAAAGGATTCCTATAGGCCTCAGTATTTCCTTATTTTTCATATTGTCAAAAGGGTTATGAAAGATCTGAAACACTTAGGAGATCTAGTGTGAGAAGGAGTTGATGAATGAAACAGAAATGAAATGAATCAGAGATAGAGAGGTAAATGTTTTTTTTTCCCTAACACCTGTCAAAGGAATAACTAATGAATAGCTAATTCTTCAGCAATATGTTAACCTGTTACCCTGTCTTGAGCC
This sequence comes from Phascolarctos cinereus, assembly GCF_003287225.1. Taxonomy (NCBI): domain Eukaryota; kingdom Metazoa; phylum Chordata; class Mammalia; order Diprotodontia; family Phascolarctidae; genus Phascolarctos; species Phascolarctos cinereus. The sequence goes on from NW_027555958.1 coordinate 80,982,301, forward strand.
TTGAGATATATTTCAGTAACAGGTCCTTCACTTGTCATTCATTTGGATTCAGCTTTTGCTGTAGTGAATGTATGTTCAGCCATGACTGGGAGAGAACCACCTTTCTCCCTTCCTTCTCCCCCCACTCCATACACATATTAAACCCTGAGCTCCTCCTAACATTCCTTCCAACACTGGTTGATCAAGGTCAGCAAAATTTTCATTTCAAAACAATTCTTGTCTTATCATCCCTCTCTTAAACTTTCTTAAATATTTCCCAGGATCCATAAGCTAGTGGGAAATGGACTGCTCCCATGACTCCAGTGGATTATGAAATGGGGAAAGAAGAAAATCTAGGAAAAATGAGGCAAGGGGGGAAACAAGCTAAAGATGAAAGTTGGAGGCATAGGGCCACAGATGAAGTCATTCAGCGTGGGTAGGAAATGATGAGAATTCTCTTGGGTCCATTATTAAATAGTGGAGAATCTGGGAGGAGCTCCCCCAATGTCCATCTTCCACATTCCACAATCGGTGGGAGGGAGTGCAGGATCCCAGGGATAGGCGGTGCTGAAGAGTTGTGAATTTCCAAGTTAACTTTAACTTGCAGACTACTCAGTTTCTAGAAGTTAGTCTAAGAAAGCAGCAGGGACCCTCATCTGTAAAATGGGGAAAATGATAGCACCTGTATCCCAGAGTGGTTGAGGATGAAATGAGATAATATTTGCAAAATGCAAAGCTTATACTGTTATTTTTTTTCTTTAAGGGATGAAGGGGTCAAAGATCTAGAAGACATGTGTATCAGGAAAGGATTCATACAGACGATGGCATAGCAGAATTTTTAAGGAAACCCAGAATTTTAAGAGGCAAAATTAAAGTGGGATCACATGTTGGATTCCAGGTAGGGCAAAGACCTTGCTGCCACCTGTGTTTTCTTGCGTCTCTGCTTAGTGGTCACTGATGCATACTCAAAGGATAGTTTCAGTATATGTATAAACCTCTCCACTTTGTATCTTCTGCCCTGCCTCATTTCAGCTCCACAGAACAAGAGGCTTCTGAGCTGGGTAACCCTTGAATTCCCCCCATCCCCCCCTCTCTGGTCTCCTTTTGTGTGTTGTCCCGCCTCTTTAGATTGTAAGGAGGTAGGAACTGTCTTTCTTTTTTTAAATTGTATACACAGTGCTTAGCACAGTGCCTGGCACAAAGTAGGTGCTTAATAAATGTTCATTGAATTGGGTTTATAGAATTAGATAGGCATATATACAAAGGATGTCCTTACCTCATCCTATGTATATACATCAGTATAGACATATAGACATGCACACATACATGTATGTATGTGTGTATGCATATTCAATACAGGTTAAATTATACTTTTCTACCATTCAGTCCATTTACCTGAGGCTTCTCTGCCTCTAAGCATCTCATTTCTGTGGCAGGTAGTTCTAGACTAATACTATTGCTCTTCCATAATACTCAATGTTCTTCTTTGTTTGGGCCCCTGGGACAATTATATTTCCTCTCCTGCAATGGAGTCCAAAGTGCCTTGACATTATATCCTCCATTCTCACTTACTGATTCCTGATTGTGGTCCTAGAAACATCTGTCTTTAGGTGTTCTTAGCCCATGTTCCGTTGATCAGTGCACTCCTATGCTCTCTCTTGACTCAGACCACTTTATCATCTTCTAGATTCAACCAGCACTATATGGACATGTGTTTCAATTCTTTTTCTCCTCTTGGTTGCTTATGTGACCCCAGACAAGTTGCTGACCCCATGATGACCTTTATTTTCTTATCTATAAAAATGGATTTAGGGGCAGGTAGGTAGTGCAGTGGATAGAGCACCAGCCCTGGATTCAGGAGGACCTGAGTTCAAATCCGGCTTCAGACACATAACACGTACCAGCTGTGTGACCCTGGGCAAGTCACTTACCCCCATTGCCTAGCCAAAAAAATTTTAAAAATTTAAAATAATGGATTTAAACTAGATGGACTTTGGGGTCTCTTCTGCATCTCTGATCTCTCATATTTTGTTCCTACTACCATTCATTTACATTCTATTTCTACACTACTCCTTTTTTCTTATGTCCTGAATCATAATTTTATTCAGATAAATTAATTTTAAAATATACATGTGAACATACATGTGGGTATGTATATATATATAAGTACATATGTTTTTATGTGTATAGATAGTAGCCCCAGACTTGTGATTTCATTGGCATAGAGGATTCTGAATGAGGAAACACCACTTTCCAATGTAGATCTGAAAATATTCTGAATGTGACTAGACCGAAGTAACAGCTAGTGTGTCTCTGGGGCAGGACTCAAACCCAGGCAGTGTGAGATGAAATGTTAAAATGAATGGAAGAAACAATAAGGGGTAGAAAAAAGCAAGAGTTCAGAGATCAGTGGAGGCTAAAGCTGGTCTTACTGATTCTAAGGCCAGCTCACTATCCACCATGCTATACTGCTTCTCTCAAAAATGCGGGGCTAAGGGGCAGAGCTCAGATGGCATCCTCACAGTTCCGAGGCAGAAAAGAGTGCTTGGTCACTCATAGACCAGAGCACAGGCCAGGAAAGGAGTAAGCACCTTGCCTTTGATCATACCACCTTGGAAGAACTGAAAATTTACAGGTCCTTAGAAGTATCTCTGAAAACAGCTGCACAAAACCCCTGGAGCTTGGGACAGTACATCCTCCATGAGGGAAGTGGCAAACCACTCCAGAATTTTTGCCAAGAAAACTCCAAGTGGGGTCACAAAGAGTTGGATATGACTGAAACAACTGAACAACAATAACACAGAAAGAATAAAGAGATTTCTTACTTGAGAAGAGATAACTTCATGGAAGATGGACCTTTGAGTCAGAAGGCAGAAAAATAGATGTGGAGAGAAGAACAGGGAACAATCAATCAAGGAGTATTTATTAAGAGGGCACCTAGGTGGCACAGTGGATAGAATGTGAAGTCTAGAGTGAGGAAGATTTGAATTCAAATCTGGCTTCAGACACTTAACTAGCTGGGTGACCTTGGGTAAGTTACTCAAACCTGTTTGCCTCAGCTTCCTTATCTATAAAATGAGCTAGAGAAGAAAATGGCAAACCATTTTAGTATCTTTTCAAGAAAACCCCAAAAGGGGTTATGAAGAGTTGGATAACTGAAAATGAATAAACAACAAAAATATATGAGTATGTATGTGTATATACATATATGAATATACTACATGTGTATATGTGTACACGTATTCTATGAATCCTGAGCCCTCGATGTCGAACAAACAATATCACCCCCAATCCTCCATATTCAGAGGAAAACTGAAGGAATTCGGGGGAAAATCTGTAGTTTTTCCCTTTTAAGGGAAAATACTTTTCTTTTAAGAGAAAGCATTCTATAAACCATGAACCCTCAATGGATTTCTATATTACTGAGACAGTCCCTTAACTTCTCTGCATCTCAGTTACCCCATCTGTAAAATAAAAGGGTTGGACGTGATAAAATGACATTCCTTCCAGCTATGATTCAATGATGCTATCACCCTATGACTTCTAAGGTATCCTCCAGCCCTACATCAAAGTTCATATGCAATTAAGGATTTAATCAGTAAATGAGAATTGTCTTGGAAGTTTGTCCTCACTAATTATGGATAGTAGATGCTCCCATGGCTTCTTCAAAATAAAAGTAATTTAAAGATTTTAGTAGTTTAAAAATAATCTAATACAGAACTTGGTTTACGATCTGGGGCTGCTGGGTATGACATTGAATAGAATCTGGGACTAGAGTCAGCAATATCTGAGTTCAAACCAGTCCTTAAACATTTACTAGCTATGACCCTGGGCAAATCACTGTATAGCTGTCTACCTCAGTTTCCTCATCTGTAAAATGGTGTTCATAATAGCACTTACTTCCCAGGGACATTGTGAGAATCAAATGAGATAATAATTGTAAAACACTCAGCATAGTGTCTGGCATATAATAAGCACCATATAAATGTTAATCATCATTGGCTAATTTTCAAGGCTTTAATTGAGACAATGTAGAACTTGCTGGGTATTAGTGAAATGGGACAATAGTTTGTTTCCAAATACTTTTTTGAATTTGACATGAATCTGTTATATTAATATTATAGCTAGAAATTGGAGAAAGAGAGGAGATGAGAGGGAACTAGGTCAGACTACCTGGTAGATTATTAGAGGCTAGGGAAAGAATGATGGAAGTATGCCCAGTCTTCTTCATTATGCAAACTTGGGCTCCAAATCTCATGAGGAAAATCTTGTTATGGGCAAACCCCACTAAGGACAGTAAACACAGTACATGATAAACAAATAACTACTTGCTTGAGTGGAAGAGTTAAAAATGTCCCATGCATTTTTAAACCTGGGAAAAAAAATTACTAAAAGGCAACTATAAACATCTGGGCAGCTGTTTTATGATGGATTAGTCTGAAAAATATTTTTTTCAAACACCTTGAATGGCGCAGTTCAGCCTAAGGGGCCAACACAGCTGAAGAGCAGGTGTTTGACATGGCTATCATGCCACAGCCACAGGTACATCAAAAATTTCTGCATCTCCTTTCATGTTTTGGATAAACGGTTTTCATTCCTTTGTAGTCCTTCATGCTTTAGGGGCTAAAAATGTTGCCTTTGGGCACAACTATGCAGTTCTCTTCAGTGACAACAATAGAATAACACTTCTAGATTACTGCTTCCAAGTCTTGGCTTTGTCTACCACCATAGGTTTTCCAGTGATCTCAAAGGGTGCACTGAAATTCTTGAAACACTTCACTTTGACTCACTATAAATATATCAGTATTTGTCACAGCATACCTGTGGGAAGAGCTGGTCAAAAAATCTATTAAGAATGAGAAGAAGGAATGATTTTGCCCAACTATATGCCAACAAATTTGAAAGTCTTAGTGAAATGGATGCATATTTGCAAAAATATAAATTGCCCAGATTAACAGAAGAGGAAGTAAAATATTTAAATAACCCCATCTCAGAAAAAGAAATTGAACAAGCCATTAATGAACTCGCTAGGAAAAAATCTCCAGGGCCAGATGGATTTACATGCAAATTCTATCAAGCTTTTAAAGAACAATTAATTCCAATACTATATAGAATATTTGGGAAAATAAGAGAAGGAGGAGTCTTACCAAATTATTTTTATGATACAAATATGGTACTAATTCCTAAACCAGGAAGAGTCAAAACAGAGAAAGAAAATTATAGACCAATTTCTCTAATGAATATAAATGCAAAAATTTTAAACAAAATATTAGCAGTTAGAACCAAACATGGAAAAACTGATTGGTTTAAGATTGGAAAAAAGTAAGACAAGGTTGTATATTCTCACCTTATTTAATTTATATGCAGAGTATATCATATAAAATGTCAAGCTGGACAAATCAAAAGTTGGAATTGTTTGTTGGGAGGAATATAAACTATCTCAGATATGTAGATGATACCACTCTAATGTCAGAAAATGAAGAGGAATTCAGAACCACGAAGCTTCTTGATAAAGGTGAAAGATAAGAGCATAAAAGTTGGCTTGAAGCTTCACATAAAAAAAATGAAGATCTGGGTGACTCACCCTATCACTTCCTGGCAAGTAGAAGGAAAAGTAATGGAAGCAGTGTCAGATTTTACATTCCTGTGTTCACAGATGACTGAAGACAGCAACTGCAGCCATGAAATTAAGATAGTGGAAGATACAAGATTCTGGCATGCTATCGTCCATGGGGTCATGAAGCATCAGACATGACTGAAAGACTGAAAAACAACAAAATAGAGAGAATTTTTGGAAGAATTTATATGAAAAGCCAAGATAAATGAATTCTTTCTGTGGGTCAACTAAAGCAGTAACTGTTGTTTGAACCCAACCAGCAGGACTCCTACCAGTTCAGTCAGACTGTGCTTGCTTCTTGAATTTATAAATCCTGCATAGAGAGCTATGAGATTCTATAGATCAGGAGTGGCCTCAAGGCCACATGTGGTCCTCTAGGTCCTTAAGTAAGGCCTTTTGACTGAGTTCAAGTTTTTTTTTAATTAATTAACTTATTTTTACTTTTCAACATTCACTTCCACAAGATTTCAAGTTCCAAATTTTCTCTCCATCTCATCTCTCCACCCATCCCAAGATGACATGCATTCTAAATACTCATAATTTTTCCTCCCTTCAATTTCTCCTCCCCTTCTCTTACCCCCTTCCCCTTCAATTTTCCTGTAGGGCAGGATAGATTTCTATACCTCATTTCCTGTATATCTTATTTCCCAGTTGCATGTGAAAACAATTTTTTTAACTTTTGTTTTTAAAAATTTGGGTTCCAAATTTTCTTCCTTCCTCCCTCCCCACCAACCTTCATTGAAAAGGCAAGTAACCTGGTACAGGTTATATACATATATATATATGTAGTCATGCAAACCACTTCCACAGTAGTAATGTTGTGAAAAATTAAGTATATTTCCCTTTGTTCTATCCCACGACCCCCCCATTTGTTCTATTCTCTCTTTTCACCCTGTCTCTCCTTAGAAGTGTTTGCTTCTGATTACCCACTTTCCCAATCTGCTCTCCCTTCTATCATCCTCCTGCTCTCTTGTGTCCTTCCCCCTCTACTTCCCTATAGGATATGATAGATTTCCATACCCAGTTGAATGTGTATGTAATTCTCTCTTTAAGCCAAATCCTGTGAGAATAAGATTCACGCATTCCCTCTCACTTTCACTCATTTCCACTTCACTGTAAAAGCCTTTTCTTGTCTGTTTTATGTGAGATAATTTACCCCATTCTCCCTGTCCCTTTCTCCTTCTCTCCATATAATCCTCTCTCACCCCTTAATTTTATTCACCAGTATCACCCCTTCATCCTCAAATCACTCTGTGCCCTCTATCTATCTATCTATCTATCTATCTATCTATCTATCTATCTCCATATAATTTTTTCCCTCTAACTGCTCTAATACTGACAAAGGACTCATGAGTTACATATATCATCTTGCCATGCAGAATGTAAACAGTTCAGTCTTAACAAGTATCTTATGACTTCTCTTTCCTGTTTACCTCTTCATGTTTTTCTTGAGTCTTGTATCTGAAAGTCAAATTTTCTATTCAGCTCTGGTCTTTTCATCAAGAATGCTTGAAAGTCCTCTATTTCATTGAATTTCCATTTTTTTTCTCCCGAAGGATTATGCTCAGTTTTGCTGGGTATGTGATTCTTGGCTGTAATGCTATCTTCTTTGCCCTCCAGAATGTCATACTCCAAGCCCTCCAGTGCCTTAAGGTAGAAGCTGCTAAATCCTGTTATCCTAATTGTATTTCCACAATACTTGAATTGTTTCTTTCTGGCTGCTTGCAATATTTTCTCCTTGACCTGGGAGCTTTGGAATTTGGCTACAGTATTCCTAAGAGTTTTCCTTTGGGATCTCTTTCAGGAGGTGATCGGTGGATTCTTTCAATTTCTATTTTTCCATCTTGTTCTAAAATATCAGGGCAGTTTTCCTTGATAATTTCTTGAAAAATGATATCTAGGCTCTTTTTTTGATCATGGCTTTCAGACAGTCCAATAATTTTTAATTATCTCTCCTAGATCTATTTTCCAGCTCAGTTGTTTTTCCAATGAGATATTTCACATTGTTTTCTATTTTTTTCATTATTTTGAATTTGTTTCACAGTGTCTTGATTTCTCATAAGGTCACTAGATTGCAATTGCTCTATTCCAATTTTTAAGGAAGTATTTTTTTCAGTAAGCTCTTGGACTTCCTTTACCATTTGGCCAATTTTGTTTTTGAAGGCATTCTTCTCCTCATTGGCTTGTTGGACCTCTTTTGCCATTTGGGTTAGGCTATTTTTTTAAGGTGTTATTTTCTTCAGTATTTTTTTGGGTCTCCTTTAGCAAGCTGTTGACTTGTTTTTCATGATTTTCTTACATCACTCTCAGTTTTTCCTCTCCTTCTCTTACTTGCTTCTCAAAATCCTTTTAGAGCTCTTCTATGGCCTGGGATCAATTCATATTTTTCTTGGAGGCTTTGGATGTAGGACCTTTGACTTTTTTGTCTTCTTCTGGTTGTATGTTTTGATCTTCTTTGTCAACAAAGTAAGATTCTATGGTGTGACTCTCTTCGTGCTTCTTGCTTATGATCCCAGATAATTACTTGAGTTATAAATTCTTTGTACAGTACAGAGAATGTACTGTCCCAAGTTTAGGGGTTTTATGCACTTGTTTTCGGAGATACTTCTAGAGATATGTGAATTTTCAGTTCTTCCAAGTTGCTATGATCAAGGGCGAGGTGTTTACTTCTTTCTTGGCCTGTGCTCTGGTCTATGAGTGACCACAAGCACTCTTTTCTATCTTGGAACTGTGAGGAGGATTCTCTCTGCATAGCCACTACAAGCTCCACCATGCCAGTGCTCCTCCTTGCCCCAGGATCATCACCCAGAACTGTGACCCAGATCCAGGCACGGGCAAAGTAAGATAATCCTGCACCAACAAAGAGACCCCTGCAATCTCCCTCTGATCAGCCACTGGATTCCCCCTCAGTCATTGGGCAGAAGCTCTAAAGGCAGCTGCCTCCACAGTGTTGAGCTTAGGGACTGGGGCTAGGACCGTGCATCTCTCTCAGCACCACAGACACAGACTTCTCCTTCTCACCTGTCTTGGCGTTCATGGGTTGAGAAGTCTGGAAACCACCATAGCTGCCATGATTCAGTCTTCAGAAGCCTGCTCCAGTTTCACTGAGGCCTGCACATCCACACCGAACTACATTCCTCTTCCAGGCTGGCATGATATACCTTTCCCATCAACCATCCAGGTTGTCTTGGGCTGGGAATTTGTTTCACTCTGCCTTTCTGTGGATTCTGCTGCTTTAGAATTTGTTTAGAGCTGTTTTTTTACAGGTATTTGGAGGGGTTTGGGGGAGAGCTTAAGAAAGTCACTGCTTTTATTCCACCATCTTGACTCCCTGAGTCCAAATTGTATAGAACAAATCCTCATACCCCTTCTCTAGATCATAAAATGGACTGCCTTAATTTGCTTATTTAAACTTCCGTTTGGATAAAGCCAATCTCTATATAAGATGCCCTTTCAAATATATATTTGCCAAGGTTTCTCCCTGATGCTGGAAATGAGAACTCCCCTGTTTAATCTTTGTTACCTTTAATAAGAGTGATTCTTTTCCTTCTTTAAAAATTTTTTAAATTTATTTGTAGTTTTCAACATTCCCTTCCATGAGCTTTTGAGTTTTAAATTTTTTCCCTCTCCCTCCCTTCCCCACTCCCAAATGGCATGCAATCTGATATGGGCTCTATATATACATTCATATTAAACCTCTTCACATTAGTCATGTTGTAAAGAAGAGTTAGGACCAATGGGAGGAACAACAAGAAAAAAGAAGCAAAACAAAACAACAAAAGAAAGTAAATAGTGTACTGCAATCTGCATTCAGACTCTATAGTCCTTTCTCTAGATGTGGATGGCATTTTCCATCATGAGTGTTTTGTAATTGTCTTAAATCCTTGCAATTCTCTGAATAGCCAAGTCTATGAAAGTTAGCCATTGCACAATGTGGCTATTACTGTGAACAATGTTCTGGTTCTGCTCACTTCACTCAGCAACAGTATTTCTTAATATCACATTTTCTTCTCGTTGTCCTCGTGTTCTCATGATTCTAACCCAGGAACTGCAGACAAGAGTGCCTATGTTATTGTGATATGGGAGAAATTTTTTGTTCCATTTTTCTCCATATGGAAAATCAGCTGGGACAATGCTTCACAGTAATTGCTCACCAACTGAGCTTCTGATAAGAGTTTTGGACCTATGCTTCCAGGCTGCTTAAGGATAAACTCCACAGATGAAATCATTTTCTAGAATTTAAAGCAAATAATAATCAGAAAAAAATGCAATGTGGCAGTTTTAGATATACTGATAAAAGTGAGATGCTTGCCATTTCTTTTTTGATAAATTAAGAAATATTTTGTGTTTTCGACTCTTGGTTGTTCTTTTAAGAATGGAAAAATTTAACCTCAAAAGGAAAAAGAAAAGAAAAAAAGATTACCACCTAATTTCTTTATTTCATCCTCCATCAAATGGAGGAAAAGAGCCAACTCATGATTTCATTTGGATTTTTGGATTATATCATAAGACAGAATTTGGCTTGTGCAACTTGGGAAGAATTAATTATGAATTTCTATGCATCTGATCTATAGAAAGGATATGAGTTCTTCATGGTGGGAAAAGGGGGAAGGGTTTTCTGTGGGAATAAGTGAACAACCTTCTTCTGCTTCAGTTTCTGAATTGCTAAGTATTAAAAATATCTAAAGGCTTATTTTTGAACAAGTTCAGTATGACCTGAACAAGCCTAACATTGCACACATGACAAGGATCTAGCAATGGACAATTTCCCAGAGGAAACTGTGATCAAGATTAGAATCAGATTTCAGCTCTAAACTGTGAGAAGGGTGTTGAGTATTTGATAACTATGTGTAAATGACTAGGGTAGCTCCTTCTGAAGGGCAGTTGACCCCCAAAACAGGGGTTCTTTGCAAGAGGTTAATAAACTTTAAAAAAATTACAACAACATTTCAACATAATTGGCTTCCTTCATAATCCTATGTATTTTGTTTTACTTATTTAAAACATTATTCTAAGAAGGGGCCCACAGTCTTCATGGAATGTCAAAATGGTCCATGACAAAGAAAAAATTAAGAAACCAAGAATTAAAGCATTGCAGCACAATGGATTTTTGTGGGAGGAAAGGAAGCAGTTCTTGTTTCCGTGCCTGAATCCTGCAGTCTAATATATGACTGTCTTACTTATGCTATTGTCTCAACTGTATACTCCTCAGGAGAATATAATTGGTACACGTCAGGAAAAAACCTAGCAACTGACTATGTAGCAGTCCTGTTCTTCACATCTTAGCTGCTGTTGCCACTCCCTTGTGTAGCATTGTTAGACCAACTCTTTTAAGTAGTGTAATAAAGTCCTTTCTTAGAGGCCAGAGCTAGTAGCTAAGTGAATTAGAATGTGACTGACCTGATGGTAGTTAGCATTAAGACTAGCCGAGCTAACACATACATTTGAGAAGAGTAGTTGTCCTATCCCTGATAACCAAAAGAGTGTAGTGTTTGGAAAAGTGAATGTATCCCAATGATTTTAAAATCTAATGCATTCAGTATTGGGAAATACATGTGCTCACACAAGTCAACATAATGTATACCCAAAATAAAGCCAAGTAATTTTAGGAGGAAATGAACACTAACAGCTGGAAAGAGATGATCAAGAAGGATGAGTATCAAGGAAAGGCAATTAGATTTGACAACTAAGAAACTATTGGTAATTTTAGAGAGAAAATTTAAATTTGAATGATAGATTGGAAACCATATTGCAAAAGGTTGAAAAGAGAGGAAGAGGATAAACACATTGTGTAGATAGCTTTCACCAGAAATTTTGTTGTGAAAAGTAAAAGAAGTACAGGATGATGCCTAAGAGATATGGTAGAATCTAGTGACATGTTGTTGCTGTTGTTGTTGTTGGTTTAGAATGGAGGAGATATGAACAAGTTTGTAAGCAGCAGGGAAGGAAATAAGTAGATAAAGAGGAAGCAAACATTAGAGAGAAAGTGGGGATGATAGATTCTACTAGAGCATAGAGGAGGGGACAGATCAAAGGTGCTCATAGAGGGTTTGACACTGGCAAAAAGGAAGGCCACTTCTTCATTAGAGATTAGGCTGAAGAAAAAAATAGTTAGAAATGAAAGAAGTGGGTTGTAAGATGGGGAAAGGGCAAAAGAGGGAGCTGTAGATAAATGGTTTTAGTTTTTGTCAGTAAAATATGAAGTTCTTTGCTTAAGAAGGCAAAGAAATAAGAGTGCCAGGAGAGGCTGGAGAAGGAAGAGAAAGTTTTATGTTAGCTACTCTGGTGAACAGAATATAGGTTTCATTAGGGAAGAATAGAATAATTGCCTTACTTTGATGAGTAATTAAATAATGTACATTTATAGTAAACATAATTGCATAGTTTTGTGATTTCTTCCAGCTCTACTCTAGTCCATCTTCCATTCAGCTTCTCCATCAAGTATAACTCTAACCAAGTCACCTCTCATTCAATAAACTCCAGTAGCCCCCCATTACTTCTAGAACAAAATATAAAATCCATTGGCATTCAAAGCTCTTAATAACTTAACCACCTCCTCCCTTTCCAGTCTTCTGACACATTACTTACCACCACGTACTCTGTGATCCAGTGACTATAGCCTCCTTGCATTTCCTCAAACAAGACAGTCCAGGCCCACTTACCTCTCAACTCCAGCACTTTTCCTAGTTGTCCACCAACACTTTAATTCGTTTGCTCCTCACCTCTGCTCTTGGATCCCCTAACTTTCTGCAAGTCCCAGCTAAAATCCTCCCTCCTCTAAGAAGCCTCTTTTAATCCCTTTAAATCTCAATGCCATCCCTCTGTGGATTATGTCCAATTTGTCTTGTAAATAACTTATTTATACCTAAGTGTGTTCTCTCCCCCATCCATCTATGACCTCCTCAAAAGGGAGAACTGTCTTTTTGTATTTCTTCATCACAGTGCCTAGCACATAATAGGTGCTTAAAAAATGTTTATTTGTTGATTGCTTCACAAAGTTTCTAACAATTAGTAGGCACTTAATTAGTGCATATTGGCTTGACTCCATTTGGCAGTATATGAGGAGGTAAGGAAGCAAATGGTAGGGGAATCTATTTTGGTGTTTGGCAAAACATTATCTACAGTAAAATAAAGGTTCAGGGAACTGAATAGTATAGTATATAGTTGAACTGGTTCCCCAGGGAGTCAAGATTGAAAAGGGTAGTCTATAAGAGGTGATGGCCTAAGAAAGTAATGAGTTGTAGAAATATTAGAGATCATTTATAAGAACAAAGAATAGGGTTAAGGGTCATAAAGTATAGGAAAAGATAAAATGATGAGAGATTATAATCAGGCAATGGAATTTCAGAGTTCATGAAAACATGGATGATGGCAAGATCAAAACTTCAACCTAAGTATAGCTGTGGTGGAGTGGAGGAGTATAGGAGATTTCAGAATTGTGAAGTATTTTTTTGAGGCAACTTCAATATGTATGCTTCAGTCTCCTAGCATTAAGACAAGAGTTGGAGTGGAGAGGGAGACTTGAAAATGAGATGCAAAATTCATTGAGGAAAGAGGAAGAATTTCCTGGGTAGTAATGATCTGAATTCATTGATGATATTCTTCTGCACTTAATTCTATTTTATTTTTAATTACATGTAAAGATAGTTTTCAACATGCATTTTTGTAAGATTTTGGGTTGCAAATTTTTCTCCCTCTTTCCTTTCCTTCCCCTTTCCCAAGACAATGAGCACTCTGACATAGGTTATATATGTACAATCATGTAAAACATATTTCCACGTTAGTTATGTTGTGAAAGAAGAATCAGAACAAAGGAGAAAAACAAAGAACAAAAAAATAGTGTGGTTCAATCTGCAGTTAGACTCCATAGTCCTTTCTCTGGAAGAGGATAGAGCTTCCATCATGACTCTTTTGGAATTGTCTTGGGTAATTGTATTGCTGAGAAGAGCTAAGTCTATCATAGCTGATCATTGTGCAATGTTGCTTTTACTGTGTACAGTGTTCTAGTTTTGCTCACTTCACTCAGCATCAGTTTGTTGTAAGTCTTTCAAAGTTTTTCTGAAATCCACCTGCTCATCATTTTTATAGCACAATCATATTTGATTACATTCATATACCACAACTTGTTTAGCCATTCCCCAATTGATCGTCATCCCCTCAGTTTCCAATTCTTTGCCACCACAAAAAAAAAATTCTATATTTTTGCTCATGCAAGTCTTCCCCCCCCCTTTTTTGTGATCTCTTTGGAATACAGACCTAGTTGTGGTATTGCTGGATCAAAGAGTATGCATAGTTTTATAGCCCTTTGGGCATAGTTCCAAATTGCTTTCCAGAATGGTTGGATCAGTTCACAACTCCACCAACAATGCCTTTAGTGTTCCGTTTTTCCCACATCTTCTCCGACATTTATCATTTTTCCTTTGCTGTCATATTAGCTAATCTGATAGGTGTGAAGTGGCACCTCAGAGTTGTTTAATTTGCATTTCTCTCATCAATAGTGACTAAGAGCATATTTTTCATATGACTATAGATAGCTTTAATTTCTTCATCTGAAAACTGCCTATTTGTATCCTTTGACCATTTCTCAATTGGTGAATGACTTGTATTCTTATAAAATTGACCCAATTTTCTATCTATTTTAGAAATGATGTCTTTATCAGAAACACTGGCTATAAAAATTGTTTCCCAGCTTTCTGCCTTCCTTTTAATCTTGGTCACATTTGTTGTGTTTGTGTAAAACCTTTTTAATTTAATGTAATCAAAATTATCCATTTTGCACTTCATACTATTCTCTATCTTTTGTTTGGTCATAAATTCTTCCCTTCTCCATAGGTCTGACAGGTAAACTATTCCTTTCTCTCTAATTTGCTTATGGTATCATCATCCTTTATGCCTAAATCATGCACCTATGTATGTATGTATGTATGTATGTATGTATGTATGTATGTGTGTGTGTATGTATGTATGTATATAGAAAGATAGATAGATATGTCTCTATGTACTTTGTCTTACTATATAGTGTAACCAAACAAATAAATTACTATAATTGTCTACTACTGTGTCTTATATACCTAATCTATCCCACTGATCCACCACTCTATTTCTTAGTACCAAATAGCTTTTATGATTCTCCCTTTATAATATAGTTTTCCTTGATAATTTCTCAAAAGATGATGTCCAGCCTTTTTTTCCCAATGACATTGTTTACATTTTTTTCTATTTTTTCCATTCTTTTGATTTTGTTTAACTGATTCTTTTAATTAGCTTCCATTTGTTGAATTCTAAGTTTTAAGGAATTATTTTCTTCAATTAGCTTTTGTACCTCTTTTTCCATTTGGCCAATTCTACTTTTTAAGGAGCTATTTTTTTCAGGGGATTTTTTTTCCCATTTGGACAATTGCATTTTTTTAAACATGTGTTTTTAAAACTTTGTGTTCCAAATTTTCTCCCTTCCTCCCTCCCCACCCACCCTCATTGAAAAGGCAAGCAACTCAATATAGGTTGTACATGTGCAGTTATGCAAAACACTTCCGTAGTAGACATATTGTGAAAAACTAACTCTATTTCCCTTAATCCTATCCTGCCCTCCCATCTATTCTATTCTTTCTTTTGACCCTGCCCCTCCTCAGAAGTATTTGCTTCTGATTACCCTCTTTCCCAATCTGCCCTCCTCTCTATCACCCCCCCCTCCCCGGCTCTCTTGTTCCCTTCTCCCCCTATTTTCCTGTAGGGTAAGACAGATTTCCATACCCAATTGAATGTGTATGTGATTCTCTCCTTAAGCCAAATCCTATAAGAATAAGATTCACTCATTCCCTCTCACCCTCCCCTGTTTCCCCTCCACTGTGAGAGACTTCTTTTCTGTTTTTTTTTTTGTGAGAAAATTTACCCCATTCTACCTCTCCCTTTCTTCTCTGAGTATCATCCTCTCTCATCTCTTAATTTTATTCTCCAGATATGACCCCTTAATCTTCAACTCACCCTGTGCCCTCTATCTATCTATATATACATACATACAAATTTTTTCCTTTAACTACCCTAATACTGACAAAGTTCTCATGAGTTATAAATATCATCTTTCCATGCAGGAATGTAAACAGTACAACCTTAATAAGTCTCTTATGATTTCTCTTTCCTGTTTACTTCTTCATGTTCCACTGGAGTCCTGTATTTGAAAGCCAAATTTTCTATTTAGCTCTGGTCTTTTCATCAGGAATGCTTGAAAATCCTCTATTTCACTGAATGACCATTTTTCCCCCTGAAGGATTATACTCAGTTTTGCTGGGTAGGTGATTCTTGGTTGTAATCCTATCTCCTTTGCCCTCTGGAATATTATATTCCATGCCCTGAGATCCTTTAATGTAGAAGCTGCTAAATCCTGTTATCCTGATTGTGTTTCCACAGTACTTGAATTGTTTCCTTCTGGCAGCTTGTAATATTTTCTCCTTGACCTGGGAACTCTGGAATTTGGCTACAATATTCCTAGGAGTTTTCCTTTGGGGATCTCTTTCAGGAGGAGATCTGTGGATTCTTTCAATTTCTATTTTGCCCTCTGGTTCTAAAATATCAGGGCAGTTTTCCTTGATAATTTCTTGACAGATGATGTCTAGGCTCTTTTTTTGATCATGGCTTTCAGATAGTCCAATAATTTTTAAATTCTTTCTCCTGGATCTATTTTCCAGGTCAGTTGTTTTTCCAATGAGATATTTCACATTGTTTTCTAATTTTTCATTCTTTTGGATTTGTTTTACAGTATCTTGATTTCTTATAAAGTCACTGTCTTCCAATTGCTCTATTCTAATTTTTAAGGAAGTATTTTCTTCAGTAATCTTTTGGACTTCCTTTTCCATTTGGCCAATTTTTCTTTTTAGGGCATTTTTCTCCTCATTGGCTTTTTGGACCTCTTTTGCCATTTGGGTTAGGCTTTTTTTAAGGTGTTATATTCTTCAGTATTTTTTTGGGTCTCCTTTAGCAAGCTGTTGACTTGTTTTTCATGATTTTCTTGCATCACTCTCATTTCTCTTCCCAGTTTTTCCTCTACTTCCCTTACTTGCTTCTCAAAATCCCTTTTGAGCTCTTCCAAGGCCTGGGACTGATTCATATTTTTCTTGGAGGCTTTGGATGTAGGAGCTTTGATTTTGTTGTCTTCTTCTGGTTGTATATTTTGATCTTCTTTTTCACCAAAGTAAGATAATATAGTCTGACTCTTTTTGCTGCTTGCTCATGATCCCAGCCAATTACTTGAGTTTTAAACTCTTGTTAAGGTAAGAGTCTGCTTCCAATGTGGAGAGTGTACTGTCCCAAGCTTCAGGGGTTTGTGTAGCTGTTTTCAGAGATACTTGTAGGGACCTGTAAATTTTCAGTTCTTCCAAGGTGGTATGATAAGGGGCGAGGTGTTTACTCCTTTCCTGGCCTGTGACCACAAGTATTCCTTTCTGTCCTGTAACTGTGAGGAGGGGTTTCTCTCCACAGCCACTACAAGCTCCACCATGCCAGCGCTCCTCCTCACCCCGCAGCACTGCCCAGAACTGTGACCCAGATCCACACACGGGCAAAGCAAGAGATTCCTGCCTCAGCACTGGCAAAGAGATCCCTGCAGTCCCTCTCTGATCAGCCACTGGATTCCCCCTCAGTCTGTGGGCCGGAAGCTCGGGAAGCAGCTGCCCCCCCCCAGGGCCAGGCTCTTGGGGAATGGAGCTGAAACCCGCCTTCTCTCTGACACCGACAGAAACAGACTTTTCCCACTGACCTTCTAAGTTGTCTTTGGCATTCGTGGATTGAGGAGTCTGGAAACCTCCACAGCTGCCCGCGATTCAGTCCTCTGAGGCCTGCTCCAGGTTTGCTGCGGCCTGCGTGCCCACGCTGCACTGCCCTGCGCTCCCAGCCCGGTGCGATACACCTTTCTGATCGATCATCCAGGTTGTCTTGGGCTGGAAATTTGTTTCACTCTGTCTTTTTGTGGGTTCTGCAGCTTCAGAATTTGTTTAGAGCCATTTTTTATGAGTATTTGGAGGGGTTTGGGGGAGAGCTCAATCAAGTCACTGCTTTCACTCAGCCATCTTGGCTCTCGACAATTGTATTTTTTAAGGAATTGGTTTTTTCAGTCAATTTTTGTCCTTCCTTTTCTAAGCTGTTACCTCTCTCTTGCATAACTCTCATTTCTTTTCCCTATTTTTCTTCTACCTCTCTCACTTGATTTTTAAAATTAATTTAATTATCATTTAATGAGTAATAAATAACTTAAATCCTTTTTGAGCTCTTCTAAGAAGGCTTTTTGGACTTGAGACCAATTCATATTTCTCTTTGAGAATTCGCATGTAGGCATTTTGACATTGTTGTCCTCTTCTAAGTTTCTATTTTGATCTTTCCTGTCACTATAGTAGATTTCTACATTCAGGGCTCTTTTCTCTCTCTCTCTCTTTTCTCTCTCTCTCTCTCTCTCTCTCTCTCTCTCTCTCTCTCTCTCTCTGTGTGTGTGTGTGTGTGTGTGTGTTCGCTAATTAAAAAACCCATTTCATGACTTTTTAATTTAAATTCTGCTACTGGGCACAGGGAACACTGTCACAAGAATCTTTTGTTAGGGGCAAGGGCCCTGGTGGGGCTTGTAGCTTGGGGAAAAGCCTGTCATGCTGGGGGAAGGCCTGAACTAGTGGCACCTGTTGTGCCAGGGTACTGGGGCCAGAGGCCTCCCAGCTGGCCTGCTGTGCCACTAGTCTTCTGAGCCAGAGCCTTGAGACCTCAGTTGGTGATATGTGGGTAACTAAGAGCCTCCAGCTGGCTTACCTAAACACAGTCTGTGCTAGGCTGCCCTCCCCTTTTATCCAAGTGAAATAGATCTTTCTTGTAGTCCATCAAAGTAATATTAAACTGGAAAAATAATTTCACTTTGTCTTTTTGTTGGTTCTATTGCTCCAGAATCTATTTAAAGGCTTGATTATCATTGTTTCTAAGGGAAACTGGTGAGAGCTCAGGCAGCTTCCTGGCTTCTTTCTATCATCTTTGCTCTGCCCCTAATAAATTTATATAACATCAGACTCAAAGGAGTAGAATACACTGAGAGGTGGCAACAGAGGGGGTGCCTGGAAGTAGCAATGTAGAGCAAGGGACATTCTGACTCTCTGTGGCCAGTGAATTAAGAGGTGGGAGATCAAGTGCAATCAGCAATGGAAAGGGGGCCAGGGATACAGTGTTGTCTGGAGGGAGCCATAAATGACAAAAGATAAATGGAATGAGAGGAAGAGTTTTTAGAAGAGAGGAAGATTACCAATATAGAGAAGGTATTCAAAGGACAGCAGAGGAATGAGACTTTGGGGTTAAGCTATTAAGCTTGACTAGATAGGCGTGAGTAAATGAGGGAGCTAAGGTTGAAGAGAGGTGTTCTAGTATGGCAAAAGTAAAAGGAGGTGGGAAAAAGAGGAAAGAGATGAGTCAGATTTTCATTGGATAAAGAGTCCTGAAGCCAGTAGGTGATCAGAAAATTCAAAGTCATCCCTTAAGGTCTCAACCTCATGGTAAGTGTTGTTTCTGTATCAGGTCAGTCATCAGGAAGTTTCTTCACAGAAAGCAGGAGCAGGTAGAATGATGCCTCAGGTAATCTAGGAGCCAGTTTCAGAGGCTGGAGAAGGTGACCAGTTTTGTCGTTCAAAACTAATTGCTTTTGCCTATACCAACTGCTTCATCTTTTCTTGAAATATGTTTGACTTTTGCCAGTTGGTGGCCTGCATTGGTGTGGTGAGAAAATAGAAAAATAGCTCACAATCAGAAAATTGTATTGATGCCCAAGTTGCACTACTAGATATGTGACTCGGGACAAACCACATTCCTAATTTGGGCCTCAGCTTTCTGGTCTACAAAATTAGAGAGATAGATTACATGATTTTCCCAAGACCTTTTTTTAGGTCACCATGCCATAATATAGGGTTCCCAAAAGCCTTCATGCAGTTTTAACTTAAAACAAAGTTGTCATAGCTCCAACTATCAGGTCCAGTGAAGACTGTACCATGTGCATGTGGAACCAAAAATAATACCAGAAAGAAAGCAAGAACACAATTCCCAGGGAAAGGGGGAGAGAGTAAAAAGGTAGCCTTTCTCTCTAACTCAGTGAGTTCATGGTTCCCACACTGTGGGTGAATTGTGACCTTCACTCTCTCTAGAGGCAGTTGGAAATGAATAACAGTTATTTAAAGATGCAACTCGTCCTGGCTGCACAACCAAACAAAAGAGGCTGCACCTACCCACATGGTAAGGTAATGCTGAATGTCTTCTCCCAAGAGGAGGGTGCCTCCATATTAAGTAATCAGACATTCTTTAAAGCTCCTATAATGTAATAAATTGTTTAATTTTAACAATGACAATAACAGCAAACTCCTGAGGAAGATCTGTATGATTCATATTTCCCTATTTTGTTTTAATTTATTCTATTTGGAGAAATTGCAGCTATCCTTAATTGGCAGCTGTGTGTAGAATGGATGGAATGGAGAAAGATTTGCCAAGGAGATCAGTTAGGAGGTTGCTGCAATAATCTAGGCAAGGGATGAGAAAGGCCTAACTTAAGGTAATAGATCTGTGAGTAGAGAGAAGTTATACACAAGAAAAAGAAGCAGAAATAGCAAAATGTGAAAACTGATTAAATATGTAGAATAAGGGAGAGTGTAGAATCAAAGAAAATGCAGAGAACAATGTCCTGGGAGACTGGAGAGAAGGTGGTGCTTTTGACAGAAATGGGGAAGTTTGGGAGAGGGTCAGGCTTGGAGGAAAAGATACTGAGTTTAGCTTTGGATGTATTAAATTTGAGATGTCTTTGGAAAAGCCAGATTGAAAAAATCATTAGGCTTTAGATGATGAAGAACTAAAGCTCAGGGGAAAGAAAGGAGTTAGATAAGCCATCTGCATGGAAATGACAGTTAAACCCATGGGAGTTGATAAAGGTTACTGAGAGAAAGAGAGTATCTAGAGAAGAGAAAGTAACTAGGACAGAACCTTGGAGAATAATAGACATGTTCTAGGTATTAAGAGTTTGGAAGGTATACAAAATCACCTCTAACAATAATGACTTTATAATTTTTAATTATAAAATTTAAATTTCAATTTATATGAGATTTTTTTTATTTTATTGTAGGGTCAATATCTATAGCAGAGCAGTGAATTCTTTTTCTCGTGAAACAAATATGTAAGAGATTTCCCCCCTAAAATTCATGCTGTGCCTCTGACCTAGTATGCACTTTCTCTTTTCCATTATCCAAATTCTTCTGATTCACTTGGGCCAAATTGGACCATTCCTGCAGAGGAAAGAGGGAGAAAATGTTAGCAGAAATTGACTGATGAGTTTATAAGCATAGCCCCTTGGAAAAAAGGAGTTCCACCAATCCTATTTGTACCCTAATGCAGCTTACTCTTAATTGTATTCAGAAATGCATAATTATTTGAAAATATGTGATTATTGTATTTGAAAACAGCTTCACCTTCTATTGTCTTTCTGAGAAGAAAGCAGTGTTACTACTAACTGCTTGGGTCTTGTGAAGGCCAGAAAAACTCATGTATCCTTGTGTCTTTTTTCTTATCTTTGAATTAAATTAAATTTTTGTTGATGTCTTCTGGCAGGTAGGTGGCTCATTGAATAGAATGCTGGGCCTGGAGTCTGGAAGATCTGAGTTCAAACCCTAACCCTCAGATAGTACTAGCTGTGTGACTCTGGGCAAATCACCTAACCTCTGTTTGCCTTAAAACACTGGAGAAAGAAATGGAAAACCCCATACAGTATCTTTGTCAAGAAAACACCATGGACAGTAATGGCTTGCTCTGCTCCATAGGAACACTAAGAGTCTTACATGACTGAACAACTGATCAACAAGTTTTTCCCAGCCTATCCCGCCTACTCCCTTTCAGATAGTGTTATCCCAAATAAAAAAAAAAAAAAGTATTTTAAAAGTTTAAAAAAATTGGGCAGCTAGGTGTCTCAGTGGATAGAACACTGGCCCTGGAGTCAGTAGGACCTGAGTTCAAATCCAACCTCAGACACATAACAGTCATTAGCTGTGTGACTCTAGGCAAGTCACTTAACCCCAATTGCCTCATATAAGAAAAAAAATAGGTTAAAAAAACTAAGAGGAAAAAATAAGCACAACTGATCAAAATGCTGAAAAACAGCCTGAAAACATGCGCAATGTACAGCACCTGTGGATCTCCAACCTACACCAAGGGGATAAATTGGGAATGTCCTCTCACATCTCACCTTTCAAGTCATGTTTGACATTTATAATTTTGCGACATTTACTCTTGACTTTTTTAAAATTTTTAGTGTTTTCTCCATTTACATTTTGGTAATCATTGAATATATTGGCTTTTGGGGGCTTTGCTTGCTTCACTTGCATCAGTTCACATAGATTTTTCTATCACTCTGTATTCATGATATACATCATTTTTAATAGCACAGTAACCTTCCATTACCTTCATATACCATAATTGGTTTAAGCATTCCCTAATCATTAAATATCTACTTTCTTTCCAATTATTTTCTACCACACAAAAAAAATGCAGCTATAAATATTGTGGTGTGTATGGGGACTTTCTTCTTATCAACGACTTCTTTGGAGATTAAGTCTAGTAATAGAGTCTGTAGAACAAATAGTGTAGACATTTTAGTCACTCTATTTACATAAGTCCAAATTGTTTTCCAAAATGACTATGCCATTTCACAGCTCCACCAAAAATATATTAGCATGCTTACAATTCCACAACCCCTCTAACATTGGCTGTTGCCATTTTGTCATCTTTGCTAATTTGCAGGATATGAAGTGAAACCTCACATTATTTTGATTTATATTTCTCTTATTATTAATGATACGGAGCATTCTTTCATTTGGCTTGTGAATGCTTTGCAGTTCTTTTGAGAACTGTTCATATCATTTGACCACTTATCTTTTGTGGAATGGCTATTAATGTTATAAATATTTATTTATTTGTTTGTTTGTTTGTTTGTTTATTATCTAAGATACCAAGCCATTATTGGAGAAATTCAATGCAAAAAAATTTTCCCCCATTCAACCTTTTCTCATCTTATCCTAAATGTATTAATTTTGTCTCTGCAGAACCTTTTTAGTTTCATGCAATCAAAGTTATCTATTTTCTATTTTGTATCTGCCTCTGTCTCTTCTTTGGTTAAGGATACATCTCCTACTCATAGCTGTGGGATGCATGCCATCTGCTTCTCTTCTAATATTTTAATAGCATGATCTTTAATACTAATATCACATATCCATTTGAATATATTGTGGAATATGGTATAAGGTGTTGATCTAAACCTAATTTCTGCCAGACTGCTTTTAAGTTTTTGCAGTAGTTTTTATCAAAGAGTTTTTATTTTTCCTAAGTAATTTATGTTTTCTACTTCATCAAACACTGTTATTAAATTCTGTTATTTCTTTTCTTACCTCTCTAGTCTTCTATTTATGTATCTCTCTATTTTTAACCAAAACCAGGTGGATTTGATAACTGCTACTTTATAGTATAGTTTGAGGTCTAGGAGTGCTATTCCCCCTTTATCACTATGTTAGTATCCTTTTCCTATATGTACTTTGCCCATGGTTTGTATATTATCTATACAGTTGCTACTTACCTGTTAAGGTAGGTGGAATTATGTCTCTACCCCTGAGATACAAAACTGCACTCATTTATGTGGCAAAGAAGGATGTAATCTCAGGAAACAGACTAGCTGCCCCATTTAGAAGGCAATCTTTTAAAAACAGGAAGTATATGACTAGTGATTTCAGATTCATGGAGCTCTAGTCCTTCATCTCCCATGAACAAGTAGCTTTTAAAGGCTATGTGCCCTTACCTGGAGGTAAGATGGAAGAGAACAAGCTTAAGATGGAAAAAGCCAATGATAAGTATGGTTACCAGAATCAAGAACTTTCTTACTTATTAGTGGTAGATGAGCTTTCAACACCTTTCAACTTGACTGTAAGGAAATAAGAGTATTATATGGTACAGAGAGAAGGTCATAGAAATCACCAAGATCTCCTCCATAGGTCACTAATGGCAGCACAATATAGAGTTGATAAGGATCAGACAAATGTCCAACCTCTGGCTCTTCAGTTATGACCAAAAAGATAATGCAAGTTAATTCATCAAGCATTTATTAAGTACCTGCCATATGTCAGACACTCTATCAGGTTTAGTAGGTATAAACACAAAAATAGAAAGAATCTCTACCCTAAAGAACTACTGCAATAAAATCCCTATATACCCTGGCTAGTCCTTGGCAATAGCATATACTAATAGGGTGCCTAATTAATTGTGATTTTTATTTTAACATTTATCAGTCCTCTTCTGGGGCCATTTCACTTGAAAAGCCTATTGATATGGCAAAGGGAACAGTGTCTCCTCTGAATAACATTTGTAGAAAAAGTTCCTGAAAGAAATGGACTATAAATTTGAATTGGAATTTTAATTTTAAAAGTTTCTCCACTGGTTTAAAGAGGCTTTACCTATTATAGCAGTTGTGCTTTCTTATGAGACCTGTGAGACAGTGAATTGTTGAGTTCAAAGTGCCAAGATTCACTATTGCCAAACCTAAAAGATCTCTAGTTCATAAGACCCTTGGGAACTATGTAAAAGAAGCACATATCCATGAGCTTGCATGCACAGTGGGCAGCCATGTATCTCGGGTTTTTCAGTAAGTATGCTATTATAGTTGTAGTCTTGGCTACATTTGATCCAGCTTTCTCTTTCTTCCAGTGCATTAATACAATCTGTGTGTGTATGTGTCAACAGGGAAAGTCCTATGAATGCCAGATTTGGAATCGTTCTTGAAATGTATTGCTAGAATTTTGTAATCCATATTTGGCTAGTAAAAACACATGAACAGCAGAAGAGGACTACAAAAGAGCAGCAATATTAAATACTCACAATGAGATCCAGAGCCCAAAAGGTTGGTGCTGTGCTTAAGCAATAAGATACCCCACCCAACTTAGGAAAATTGATTACAAAAGTGAAATATGTATGCCCTGGAATTTTCACATCTTATAACCCAGTAGCTAAATTACATGAGGGTTGAGTCTAATGCTACATGACATCAGTTTAACACTTTAAGTCTTGAAGGTGCTTGACATAGATTCCTTCATTTGTTCTTCACAACAACCCATTGAGGCGATTACAACTACAACTACAACTGATTTCTCTTGTACAGATGAACAAACAGAAGTTCAGAGAAGTTAAGTAACTTGCCCGTTAGCATACATCTGAGATATGGTTTAAACCCAAGTCTTTCCTGATTCCAAGTCTGGCAACTTTTATTCAAAGAGTACTATAGTGTTTAAAGAAGCCTTTGTTGAGTAGGGCTATATCAGTGTCAGATATTATTACCTTATGTTTGCCTTTCTTATTTTATGTTGGAAGCTTTGGAGACACTTGCCATAAGTTTGATAGTTGCAGAGGATGGGTCAATTAGTCAGCCAGGAAATAGAATCCAGATGCATAATACTTTGAGACATCTTGCAATAATTGTAAAAAAATAGAGGAGGAACAAAATGGGACTATGGTTGTTTCTTACTGTTTGCTTATGATCTTGCTTTGATCTAGGTTCCTTTTATTGTATTGAACCATTCTATTTTTGTAGGATTAATACAATGTCTTACAAAATTGGAAAATGAATTTGGTGCTAGAAATTACTATTGATGTGGTGGGCAAACTGATGAATCAGCAACCCATCAAAAGGGCAAGGTTGTTCACAAGTGCTCATGAATAACATACTGAAGCCACAAAAATAGTTCTGAGAGGCACATCTGGCTAATGAGTTAGTCCTAAATGGACAGAATTGGAAAAGTGGACTCATGAAAAGTGGTTGGAGTTTTCTGGAGACTCCTTTGTTTTATTTCATTAAAAAAGCCAGCTCCTATCTGGTTCACATCAGGTCAGTCTAATATGCCCCTTTGGATAGTATAAAAGCCTACTGAATTAATTGATTATTTACCTAAACCTTACACATGATCAAGAAGATATAAAAAGAAACCAGGGCCAACAAAACTATTCAAGGTCTGCCTGAAATTCCCATATCTAAACCTGAAAGGAAAAAGTTAATGACACCCCAAGATTGTCCCTTTCTTCTTCTTGTATAGTGAATCCATGGGTGCTATATACTTAAACCTAAGGGAACCTTATACCAATACCCACACTGGGTAAATGGAGAAAATGGAGAAAACAGCCAGAGATAGGGGTCTGACATCAGCAACCCCATCTAGATCTGTGGCAGTATAGTATTAGTGGCATTCAGGCTACAAAGGGCAAAGGGTCTAGGGGTGGCAGTGTAGAATACTGGAAGGGGAAGAGCCTTATCTACGCACTGAAGCTAGAAACAACTGAGAAAACTGAATTCAGAGAAAACTGAATATGGCTCTGAATATAATGGAGAAATAATATGTCTTAAGAAAAACCCAAGAAGTAAACCCAGGAAAGGAAAGTAACTCCAAAGTAAGTTGGAATAGACTTCAACCATGTGAGGTGTGCTACATGTGCTACATATTGTCTAAAGGTTATTAAAGGCTGTCTAGCCTAACCCTCTAATTTTTACAAAGGAGGAAAGTGGATGAAGAGATTTTCCCAAGGTCATACAGGTGCCTGTGTTCTCTTCTCCCACTGGACTACAAGTCCAAATCCTTGTGGGGATAAGTTGTTTTATTTCTCTCTTGTGTCTCTTCTCTTGTCTTGAAGGCAAGAAGGAACAAAAATTGAAATGAGAGCTATTAAAGAAAAATTAGAAGGAGAATAAATGGCTTAGACTAGAAGGTAGAAAACATGACAAAGTAGTAGAGTCCCTGAAAAACTGAATTGAGTAAATAAAACCTAATGATTCAATGAGAAAACAAGAAATGTTAGAACAAATTTAAAAGACTAAAACCTTAAAATACTCGAGGTATCCACTAACAAACATGACTGACATAGAAAACAGGATGAGGAGATCTAATTTAAGAATCATTGCAATTCCTGAAAAAACATAACCAAATATAAAACTTGGATATCATACTTCATGGAATCATAAAAGAAAATCTCTTAGATGTATTAGAAAAATGGGCAAATTTAAAATAGAAAGAATTCATTACTTTCCTTCTTAAATTATCCACAAATTAAAAATACCTATGAATGTCATAATCAAAATCTAGAGTCAATCCAGGACAAATTTAAAAAAAAATACTACAAGCATTCAGAAACAAAGAGTTCAAATAAAGAACCACAGACAAGATCACCTAAGATTGCCTTGTAGTTAGTGTAAAGGAAAGGTAATCTTAAAATACTATATTCCAAAGGACAAAACAAAAGGACTACAACAAAGATTAACACCTTGAAAAGTTTGTTTTAATTTTACATAGAAAAACATTATAAGCATTGAGTAGAATTGAGGATTTTCTTTTTTTTCCAATTTAATTTATTTATTTTTAGTTTTCAACATTCACTTCCACAGGATTTTGAGTTCCAAATTTTCTACCCATTTCATCCTTCCCCCCACCCTAAGGTGGCATGCATACTGAATACCCTTTCCCCTAATATGCCCTTCCTGCTATCTCTCCCTCTTCTTTTATCCCCTTCCCTTTCTATTTTCCTGTAGGGCAGGATAGATTTCTGTACCTCATTGCCAGTATATCTTATTTTCCAGTTGCGTGTGAAAACTATTTTTGGCATTTGTTTTTAAAACTCTGGGTTCCAAATTCTATCCCTTCCTCCCTCCCCACTCTCCCTCATTGAGAAGGCAAGCAACTCCATAGAGGTTATGGATGTGTAGTCATGCAAAACACTTCCATAGTAGTCATGTTGTGAAAAAACTAATTATATTTCCCTTCATCCTGCCCCCCCCATTTATTCTATTCTCTCTTTTTACCCTGTCCCTCTATAGAAGTGTTTGCTTCTGATTACCCCCTCCCCCAATCTGCCATCCCATCTATCATCTCCCTGCTCTCTTGTCCCTTTCTCCCCCTTTTTTCCTGTAAGGTAAGAGATTTCCATACCCAATTAAGTGTGTGTTATTCCCTTCTTAAGCGAAATCTAATGAGAATAAGATTCACTCATTCCCTCTCACCTTCCCCCATTTCCCTTCCACTGTAAAAGCCTTTTCTTGTCTGTTTTATATGAGATAATTTACTCCATTCTAACTCTCCATTTCTCCTTCTCCCTGTATAATCCTCTCTCACCTCTTAATTTTATTTTCCAGATATCACCCTTCATATTCTACTAACTCTGTGCCATCTATCTATCTATCTATCTATCTATCTATCTATCTATCTATCTATCTAATTTTTTTCCCTCCAACTACCCTGATACTGACAAAGGTGTTCTGCATTACAAATATCATCTTTCCATGCAGAATGTAAACAGTTCAACCTTAATAAGTCCCTTATGATTTCTCTTCTCTGTTTATCTCTTCATGTTTCTCTTGAGTCGTCTATTTGAAAGTTGAATTTTCTATTCAGCTCTGGTCTTTTTAGCAAGAATGCTTGAAAGTAGTCTATTTCACTGAATGTCTATATTTTTTTCCCTGAAGGATTATGCTCAGTTTTGCTGGGTAGGTGATTCTTGGTTGTAATCCTATCTCCTTTGCCCTCTGGAATATTATATTCCAAGCCCTCTAGTCCCTTAATGTAGAAGCTGCTAAATCTTGTGTTATCCTGATTCTGTTTCCACAATACTTGAATTGTTTCTTTCTAGCTGCTTGAAATATTTTCTTCTTGACCTGGGAACTCTGGAATTTGGCTACAATATTCCTAGGAGTTTTCCTTTGGGGATCTCTTTCAGGAGGTGATCGGTGGATTTTTTCCATTTCTATTTTGCCCTTTGATTCTAAAATATCAGGACAGTTTTCCTTGATAATTTCTTGACAGATGATGTCTAGGCTCTTTTTTTGATCGTGGCTTTCAGATAGTCCAATAATTTTTAAATTATCTCTCCTAGATCTATTTTCCAGCTCAGTTGTTTTTCCAGTAAGATATTTCACATGGTCTTCTTCTTTTTCATTCTTTTGGTTTTGCTTTACAATGTCTTGATTTCTTATAAAATCACTAGTTTCCATTTGCTCCATTCTAATTTTTAAGGAAGTATTTTCTTCAGTGAGCTTTTGGGTTTCTTTTTCCATCTGACCAATCCTGCTTTTTAAGGCATTCTTCTCCTCATTAACTTTTTGGACCTCTTTTGCCATTTGGATTAGGCTATTTTTTAAGGAGCTCTTCCATGACTTGGGACTAATTCATATTTTTCTTGGAGGCTTTGGATGTAGAAGCTTTGACTTTGTTGTCTTCTGGTTGGATGTTTTGATATTCTTTGTCACCAAAGAAAGATTCTAATGGTTTGACCGTTTTTGTGCAGTTTGTTTATGATCCCAGTCAATTACTTGAGTCATAAACTCTTTGTTAAGGTGGGGGCCTGCTTCCAGTGTGGAGAACATACTGTCCCAAACTTTGGGGGTTTTGTGCAGCTGTTTTCAAAGATAGTTCAGGGGACCTGTAAATTTTCAGTTCTTCCAAGGTGGTATGATCCAGGGCAAGGTGTTTACTCCTTTGCTAGCCTGTGCTCTGGTCTATGAGTGACCACAAGCAATCTTTTCTGCCTTGGAACTGTAAGGAGGATTCTCTCTTTACCACCACTGCAAGCTCCACCACGCTAGCACTCCTCCTTGCCCCCGGACCACTAACCAGAACTCTGACCCAGATCCAAGCAGGGCAAAGCAAGAGAATCTTGCCTCTTTGCCATCAGCAAAGAGATCCCTGTAACCCCCTCTGATCAGCCTCTTGATTCCCCCTCAGTCTGTGGGCCTGAAGCTCCAGAACCAGCCACCACCCCAGGGTAGTGCTGGGACTGTGGCTTGGACTTTGCTTCTCTCTCATCAAGGGCACAGACTTTTCCTATTAACCTAAATTCTCTTTGAAGTTCATGGGTTGAGAAGTCTGGAAGAGCTGCCATGATTTAGTCCTCTGAAGCCTGCTCCAGTTTCACTGAGGCCTGTTTTGCCTTCACGCCCTTGCTGAACTGCATTGCTCTCCCACCCTGGCATGATAGACTTTTGCAATCAACCATCCAGGTTGTCTGGGGCTGGACATTTGTTTGTTGGTTCTGCTGCTTTAGAATTTGTTTAGAGCCATTTTTACAGGTATTTGGAGGGGTTTGGCGGACAGCTCAAGCAAGTCACTGCTGTTAGTCCGCCATCTTGACTTTGCCCCCAGAATTGAGGATTTTCAAGAATTCTTTGAAAAGATGACAGCTGGGTAGAAATTTTGAGGTATATACAGAGGAGACCAGAGAAAGGTAAAATCCTTAGGGTAACTCTAAGGAGATAAATGATGACCAGGTTCTTATGATGCAAGAGAAAAAGAAGAGACAAATGTCCCTTTAGAATATCAATATCTACAAGGGTACATAATGAGTTAAAAAAAAGATAAATCCAAAAGTTTATGACTTTATTCTTATTTCTTGATTGAAATAGGAGAAAAGAGGAATGCATTAGGGAAGATTAATTTCACATTACTCCCCCTTATTTACTTTATTCCACCCAAAGTGGCCTCTTTGCTCTTCCTCATTCATGATGTCATCTCCCATTTAAATGCCTTGGAATAGATTTCTTGTTCAAACTGTACTTTTTTCTCACATATACATCTTGAGATCTGATATAGTAAAGAGTAACTGGAATATGTGTAATGCCCCTGATAAAAATAAAGATATTAGGAGAAGATGCAAGTTTAGGGGGAAGATAATGAGATAACTTCTGAATGTATTGATTTTAAGATGCCTCTGGGAGATTTAAGCAAAAATATCTAACTCAAGATGGATAAGGACTAGGTATGTAAATTTCAGAGCCATCTGCCTAGACACATTAATATAACCCATGAGAGGTTATGAGAATGGTAAGAGGAATATAGGAAAGGAGGAAAAGAGGACCTGTGATCCAGGGAATATACTCACTCTTAGAGACTAGGTTATGGATAATGAACCAGCATAGAATATTGAGTACCACAAAGAATTAGCCATGTTACAAAACCTGGAAAGGTGAAGATATGTAAGAAAAGAGTGTGGTCAATAGTTTCAGATACTACAGAGTCAAGAAGGATGGAGACTGAGAAAAGGCAATTGGGTTTAATTATTTACAGACAGTTGGTAACCCAAGAAATGACAGCTTCCATTGAGTAATAGGGTCAGAAGCCAGAACAACAGGGGACAAGAAGTTAATTAGATGGGAGGAAGGAGAGCCAGCAAATAGAGGTAGCTTCTTCTAGGAGTGTGACCTTGAAAATTGTCGGTCACCTTTTGGAATAGTGTAGGCTTCCTAGACTGCACGCCTTAAAAGTAGGTGAGAGGACAGGGGCAGTGATGGCCAGAATAATTGTTTCAGCAGTATACTTCTTAATGCCAATGGAATTCTATCAATCCCCATGTTCATCCATACAACTGGGGCATGCAAGGAAGAAAGGGAAGGGAATAAGCATTTATTATGTTCCTACTATGTTTCAGAGATTATTATTTCATTTGACCTTCACATCAACCATGTGAGGTGTGCTTCATGTGCTCCATGTTATCTAAAGGTTATTGTAAGTTATGCAGCCTAAACCTCTAATTTTTTCAAAGGAGGAAAGTGGATGAAGAAATTTTCCCAAGGTCATATGGGTGCATGTATTCTCTTCTCTCACTGGACTACAAGTCCAAATCCTTGAGGGAATAAGTTGTTTTATTTCTCTCTTTATATCACTAGTGCCCACCATATAATAAGCACCTGATGTTTTTAGAATTTTTAAATTGAAATTATCATTCTGGTACCTCCAAATCAAGTCATTTCTTCTCCTTCTTTTCCTCTTCCTCCTTTTCCTCCTTCTCCTCCTCCTTCTACTTCTTCATGAGTTTACCAGGGCTGTCAATCTGCCTCAGCTAAATTCTGAAAATGATTGTAGGGTTGAGCAGGATGAGCAGTTATTCTAATAATCTTATTGCACATTACACTCCCACATAGGAAACAGAGGGCCAGAAATATGAAATAATATCCCCATAGTCACATAATTAGTAAGAATTGTCACCATTCTCTGATGCTGACCTCTTGATTTTAGGTCCAGGACATTTTAGAATACTGAGAATACTGTAAGTCAAAATGGAGTAGTATCAGCCCCATTGAATATGGAAGAGCACACCATCATTCCACTATTACTTCTTACTTTCATTACCATCATGTATAAGGATACATGCATGGATATTTTTGACTGAGAAAAAAAATGGATATATAAAACTCAGACAAATATTCCAATGTAGTTAAGGTCCTGGCGTGGAATTAAAATTAAAATGAAGATAGAAGACTTTTCACAGCTGGAGTTTCTCATGTTAGGTAAATTCACACTTGACTTTGACTTTAAATGATTATAAAATATCTTTAATATAAATAGTATATTTTACAAAGACAGTCTCTGGTCCCATTAGAAGTATAGTAGTTTCTCACACCTCCTCTGGTTTCAAGATCTAAATTATAATTCCTAACTATAGAGCTGGGGCAGACACATTCCAACCCTGTGATGTCAGTTACAACAGGCAGCAGACACTGCAAAAGCCTAAAATTTATACAATTGTGAATGGCATTTTCATATTGGATGTTGTAAAAGTATGATTATGGCATCAAAAGACATCTTTCTTTATAAAAGAAATTTTTAAAAAACATTTGTCCATGAAAGATTAACATTCAGAAAAGAAATCAGGCATGGGAACTATCTTTTGAAAACTTCAATTGAACAAAAATGTATTTTAAATTCTTACTATGTATAAGACATTGGGCTATCAGCCCAATAGAATAATTCTAGGGGCAGCTAGGTTGCACAGTGGATACAGCACCGGCCCTGGAATCAGGAGGACCTGAGATCAAATCGGGCCTCAGACACATAACACCTACTAGCTGTGTGACCCTGAGCAAGTCACTTAACCCCATTGCCTAGCCAAAAAAAAAAGTTCTAAAATCATTTACTTTATTTGGATTAATTATGGACAGACAACCAACAAATTTGGCCCAATGACATATACATGTGTGTATATGTATAATATACATACACACATATCCGCATGTATATACATATACATGTGTGTATAAACATGCATGTATATGTATATGTGTGTGTGTTTATGGATAGTAGATAGATATAGGATTTATGTGGAGAATATACTATGAACCATATCTGAAGTTGAACAGATGGAGGTGAGCAACCTAGATTGCCTTGAAGAAATTTTCCAGTGCTTTTTATGACCCCAAGTATGTACCTGAAACAAATACCATCTCTTTACCATCGATGTCCTTCCAGAGATGCTATGCGGGATATGGGGCATATAGTTTCCAAAAATTTAAAGCTGAAGGTCACCAGAAGGTACACAGTCAGCCTAAGCAGAAGAAAAGAAGGTAATTCTTCCCTATGAGAAGTGATTAAGACAGTAAGCAGAGTGCTACAGTATTGTGAAAAAAAAATTAACTTGTCCTGTGGTAAACACACAAAAATAATAATAATAATAATAATAATAATAATAATAATAATAATAATAATTAACTTTTCATGTGCTTTCTTAGTATCCATGAATGGTCAATGAGCTATAGGCCGAGCATCCAGAAAATAAAATAAAAAGGAAATTCTGTAGATAGAATCTGGGAATGCAAAAAAGTAAAAGTGACTGCATAGGAAGCAATGAAACTAAGGAGCTTTTTAGAAGAAAGTTTAGCATATAGGGCAGCTAGGTGGCATAGTGGATAGAGTGCTGGCCCTGAAGTTAATTAACTGCTTCCCTAGTCAGCTAACTTCCTAAGTTCAAATCCAACCTCAAATATTTACTAGCACTGTGACCATGGACAAGTCACTTAACCCTGTTTGCCTCAGTCTCATCTATAAAATGAACTGGAGAAGGATATGGCAAACAACTCCAAGATCTTTGCCAAGAAAACCTCAAATGGGGTCGTGAAGATTCAGACAATATTTATTGGTAAATTTAATGATGCGTTACAATTTATGTCATTGGATGGAATACCCACATCAATGACATCACAGATCCATTACAGGATCAAGGCATTTGGATGAATGCTATATAATTTATTTTTTTATTTCATGAATGCAAATGACCTTCTTCTCCTCTTTCTGTCTTCTTCTCTTGTTCTTCCTCTTTTCCTCTCTAACTTTTTTCACTACCATCACTGGTCAATGAAGCTACAACCTTGTGTTTATTAAATTCTGAGGGAAAACTGAGAAGGAAAGAAGTGGTCATAGAGCCAGTAAGTAAAGCTTTTTTATAATTCACATAGCACAATGTTTTGTTCATTGTTGCAACTCCATAAATATCTGTTTAATTGGATTGGATTTATTGGCCATATATGTATTCATCATTAAGTTTCATAATTTTCTTAGTATATTCACTAGTTGTTGCTTCCATACTATACTATATAAAGGCAGGGAAGGTAACTTATCTAAACTTTGTATCCTCTCAGGATGTAAGACAAAGTTCTGCACCCAGTAAAAAAGTGTTATTTAATTGATTAGACTGTCTGTGCAAAAGGCACTTGAGCATAGTAGAGATGACTTTGGTCTTGAAGTCAGGAAAATTTAGATTCAAATCCTTCCTTGTGTAAAGGAGGACTGATCCATAAGCCCAGCCCTTCTGAACATGTGTAGGATGCTCACCTGATGTACTCCTCACATGGACTTTGGACCAGACACAAACATCCTATAACTGGTTCCAATCTATTGAACACGTAGTGAAGAGGAACCTCTTTGTCTGACTATGGAGCTATGGAGCTATGGAGATGATGGTTCCTTTAAAAGGCATCAGTCCCCTAGAGCCTTTCCCTCTTAGTCTGACACTTCCTCTCTAACTTTATTCTAGTAAGAAAAGACAGACAATGCTATTAGGAGAAAGATCTCAAGTTCTCCCCATCTGAGGCTGAAATGAGGTCTGGGAATGGGCTTCTGCTTTGCTAATTGCATTTGATCTTCTTGATTTTAGGAGACAGAATATTGGAGATAGCTGTCTTAGAGTCTATTCCAGGTCTGTAGCTAAATAGTTCAGTATCAATCCATGAGGTGGGAAATTATCTTAAGGAAACAATCCAAGATAGATGAGACATGAATTCTTCTGATTCCTATGCTGCATTTGGACGTGAACTTAGGGTGACTGAAACTATGTACAAACCGTGTTAGGTTTGAGCCATTCTTCCCAAGGACCAAAGTGATACCACCAGGGAGAGAATGGCTTCCAAGTGCTGAGGATAAACATTGGTATTCATATTCTTCTTATATCTTTGAAAGACATACTCTTTCATAAGAGTTAAATGACTAGCCCAGGGTAACACAGCTACTAAGTGTCTGAAGCCAGATTTAAACTCAGAAAGATGAGTCTTCCTGACTTCAGGCCCAGCACTTTGTCCACTACACCACCTGGTTTCCTCATATTCTATACTATATACCATATATATTGCATTTTCTTATTATAATGCTGTTATTAATAATACCATCTTGTGCCGTCATTGCTATATGAGTACATGCCTCGTCCTCTCAACTGTAAGCAGGAACTATGCTTCATATATTTCTTCTATTCTCTAGTGCTTAGCAGAGTGCTAGCATAATAGTTATATATACTTAAATATTTGCTGACCATTCAATGGATTTATGTGTCATGGGGCTAAAGCCCACAGACCAAGAGGAAATTATTAGTATTAATAAATATTGTTAGTAATAATGACTATTATGATTAACCTACAATAGGAAAGAGGAAGCTTAATGTGCTTTCAAATTAATAAGGTCTTGAATACATTTGACCTCAAATTAATTTACATGAAAACTCAGCATTTTATTTCAGATTACTTCATTCTTCTTTCATGTTTTGAGTTGTTCCAGTTAGCAATAAGGATAAGCTAAAAAGAAACAAATACTCTAACTTTCAGAAAATCTGTGAAAGGGAAGGGGCTTGAGAAATCTGGGGAAGCTTTAAAGAAAACACCAAAGTTTTAGTTAAATAAATAAGTTTTAAAATCCACTTTACAGAAGGAAAAAAAAAAGTTTACTACTTAAAGGTCTTTCTTTACCACAAACAACCCCTGCAAGTGATATATAGGGATCCC
This sequence comes from Phascolarctos cinereus, assembly GCF_003287225.1. Taxonomy (NCBI): domain Eukaryota; kingdom Metazoa; phylum Chordata; class Mammalia; order Diprotodontia; family Phascolarctidae; genus Phascolarctos; species Phascolarctos cinereus. The sequence continues at coordinate 81,017,991 of NW_027555958.1, forward strand.
TCCTGGGACTCTTTAAGTGCCTATATCCCTTAGTCTAAACCCTGACATACTTCTCTGTTATATACACATTGACTTTTGAACTCTTTGGGCCAGTTGACTAATGGACATTACTTTCCATTCACCTTCTTGTTTACCAAGGGTTCAATTTGCTGCCATTTCTTTGAAAAGAAAAAAAAGGTATTTTAGTGTCTAAAGTTTTATGGCTAGTAACATTAGTAATATCTGTACAATGCTGTTTCATGGGGGCATTGGCCCCAGTGGGAGATTATACCTGCGAGTTTCCTCAACAAATAAAAAAACTAAATAACCCAAAGAGATTAAAATTTTATCATAAATGCCCTTTCCCACCCAGGACGGATGTGGAGAAACAACTACCTCACTTTTCAGCCTTACCAAAAATAGATGCATTCTTGACACTAAAGTTGAAAATGTTCTACATAATATCACCTTGTGATTCATCATTTTAATTTAACTAGAGCATGGGAGATATTTGTCCCTATATATCGAGTGCTAACACAGTATCTAGGGTCTTTCTTTGTTTCTTCCTTCCTTCCTTCCTTTCTTTCTCCTTTCCTTTCTTTTCCCATTCCCTCCCTCTTTTTCTCCTTTTTCTCCCTTCCTCCCTCCTTCCTTTCTTCTTCTCTCCCTTCTTCCTTCCTTTCCTTCCTATCTTCATAATTCCAAGTTGGTGGAGTGGGCACTACTTCCTTACCTTCTGTCAGCACACAGACAAATTGTGGGCAGTTACATAAGCTCCTTCCCTGAGAATATGTTTGTGATATAATCTGACCCTCTCCATTTCCCATGGACCATGAGTGTGGTGTGAATGAGGTGAACAATGGTTGGAAGTTATAGTTTGTGGGAGTGGAAAACAGAGAAGAAAAGGATAAGGTTTAGAAGTAGCTCACTCCACTTTGGGAACCATTTCTGTTCCTCATCCAAAAAATTAGATATTCACTTGTTTTTCTATTCTTCACCTACTAGCTAAACTCCTACCTGAGCTTAGACTATGACATTTAAGCTTCCATCATAAGCTCGATTACTAACTCTTCAAATTATCCAAGCAAAAGCCTTATGAGCACTTGTTGGCAGTTGTTAAAGAGTGGGTGGTACTAGGCATGTTCCCTTAGTCATCATTCTTCTCTGTCAGTCATGTTTTTTTTTTTAATTTTTCTGATGCTGGCTTGCTGGCTGCATCTAAGGTCATTTCCCATTGAAGTTGATCCCGACTCTGTGGTCATTATCTGTGGGGCAAACATAAGGCATGGGGACTATGGCTCCTTCCAGTGTCAGAGCAGCAGGGTGAAAAAGGTTATATCCAGATGAGAACCCCAGGATGCTTAAGTAATTTGCCCAAGTAACACAGAAAAAAAGTGATATTTAGTCAAAATCAGAATATATGACTTCTAGTTTCCTAGCAGTCTTTTCACAAGCTTCTTCTGTATGAACAGAAAGATCTTTCCAGGTAATTTTTTAATTGATCAGAAAGTTAATATGATTTCATGACCAAGGATTTTTTTTTGATAGAACTATTACCATCTAGCTTCTCTTGAATTGACAGATTGAAAAAGAAGCCTGCCATCTCAAAATCCTTCCCCCTCTGGTTATTCCTCTCGTAAAACACGTATGTGAAGAACTTTATTACCATAAATGCAAATAAACCCTTACTTTAATATAGCATTCGGGTGGCACAGGAAAGCATTGGATAAGATGTCAGATTTTAGGGTAGTTCTTCAAAGAGCCTAAAACTTTGTGTGTTTGTCTTTCACTGTTTTAAGACCCTCTGACATGACTTATTTAAGTAGGTTATGTGAGTGTATTTAACTTGAAGCCCTCTGACACTTCAGAAATCTGAGCATACTCTCTATTCTTTTGGAGGAGTGTCATGTTGTATCCTGTTTGACTTTTTTTTTCTCCTGAAAGGCATTATTCATTTCCCCATCCCAATGTGATAAACATAAAATTACTGCAGAATGGCTGTCTTTGAATGACCAAACAACTGAATCGTGAAAAGGAACCTCATGAAGCTGAGGAAGAATTGAATCTTAATTAAAAATCAAACAAACCAGCATTAATTAAATGCCTACTCTATACTTGGCACAGTGCTAAGCTTTGGGGACATAAAGACAAAAATCAGCCTTTGTTCTCAAGAAATTTACCTTCTAATGTCATCCAAATGCTAACAACTATGTACAAGCAAGTTTGCAAATAGGAAAAAAAATGAGATAATCTTGGAAGGAAGGCATTAAGATTAAGGAGAACTGGGAAATATTTATTGCACAAGGTCAGACATTAGCTGACACTTGAAGGGAGTCCAGGAAGTCAAGAGGTAGAGATGAGGAGGAAGAGGATTCCAGGCATGGGGAAGAGCTAGTGAAAATGCCCAGATATGGGAGATGGAGTTCCTTAACTGAGGAACAGCATAGAGGTCAGTGTCACCAGACTGCAAAGTAAGTGTACAATCTGAGAATTAGTCATTATCCAATTTTTCAAAAGCTGGAACCAAAAACAATTTTGTAAAAGCAACAACACATTGAAGAAGTGCAATTATACTGGATCGCCACACATCTTGAGTTGCTTAAAGCTTATACTCTTGTGGAAGATAAAGAAAGGATATAACTTAACCCATCTTATTGCTTGAAAATTCTGATGTACTTGAGATGTCCGAGAAGAAAGTTCAGCCAGGAATTTGTCACAGTAGTTTTCTTCTAACATCTCCAAACACTCAAAGACAAGTAAAGAAGGAACATGAAGTAAAACCCAATACTTCACAAATTCGTTTTCCCTGCAGCTTCAGTATAGTGATAATTGGTGCCACTAGGTTGTAAGAAGAGGACAGAGGCTTTTATTGGTTGCATTTTTCTTTAGCTGGTTTTTTTTTTTGTCGTCATTTTAAAGTGTCTTTTAAAATACTTTTAGTAGAGCCAAATTAAATGTCACCATGCCATTCCTTTGGGAAAAGGAGGCTTCCTCAGTCTAAAAAGTATTAGTCAACTGAAATGATAGGCCTGCCCTCAACTGAGTTTTACCAACTCACTTTCAGCTTAATAAAATACCAGAAAAAGAGCCTATTTTTGGAAAGGCTGGGAAACTCTGGCATCTTTATGATAAGTCTCCTTTCCTACCCTCTGTTTTGAAAACTTTCTACATTTACAGTAATGATTAAGTGGACACTCAAGACACTTTATTTCCAACAAAGCAAACTTATCTCCCAATGCTCCCCTAAAATAATTCTCATACAACAAAATTGACCTACTTCCTACAGGACTAACCATGTTCCTTTCCCACTCTTCTCTACTTGTGTAAGTCATACACATTTTTCAAGTCCCAAGGCAGGCCCCATCCATTTATCCCTGAATATATGACTGACTGCTCTCTCCTCTGAATTCCTAAAGTAATTTCATAAAATCATAGATTTAGAGTGAAAGTGACAATGACAGCCATATAGGCTGAACCCCAAATGTTATAGGCAGTGTGGGGTTATGGACAGAACACTGGATTTAGGCTTGGGAGATTTCGGGTTGAATCCCAGCTCTAACCCTTTGTACCTGTTGTTTCTTCTTTTCATCTACAAAATGAAGGAGGTTAGACAATATGGACTCTGAGGACTCTTCCAGCTCTACATCTATGATTTTATGATCTATGATACAGAAACCCAAACAGGTTAAGTGATTTACTCAGACTCATATAGTTAATAAGTGTTTGAGAGATGATTTGAACCCAGGTTTTACTGACAATTCCAGTGCCCTATCTAAGATATTTAAAATTGTTCTCTGTGTTTTTTTTTTTAAATTTCCTTAGGTATATGCCATATCATCTCAACTAGATTGTAAGCTCTTTGAGGGAAGGGAACCATATCTTTTCCTTCTTTGTATATCTAAAACAGCACAGCACCATACATGTAACAGAAACTCAATAAATGTTTGTTCTTGTTGATGAAGGTGGTGATAACAATGAGAATGATGGAATAATGCTGATGATTAAGATTCCTCCTTTAGAGTTTTTTTTTTAATTTTAGTTCTTTTCCCTTGGGCCCTGTTGATGTTTTGTATGTTTTTTTATCTTCCTCCTTCTCTGAAACTCCAATGGGATCCAAACAGATCCACCCCCACAGTCATCTATATTTGTTAGGGTGAACCTCTGGTATAAGGAAAGAGATGAGGTTACTTATTCTGTCATGTAATTACATTGTTTGGTATTTTAATCTCCATTATCTGACATCTGGACATGTCTGATGAACATACCTTGTTTGAGGTCAAATGTTAGTTTTGTAGGCATTTGCTGATTTGCCCACAATTAGTTAGTCTTGGCTTCTCAGAGAGTGTCAAGATTTGGGCGCCCTTGATATGGGTCAAATATCTCAGGCAGCAAAACTTTCCTATCAGCCAAGCAGATGATTAGAAACTTGGAAGATCTGGGAAACCACTGATTACACTTCAAAAAAATTGAGAAAACTGACAAGGAACTGCATTTTCTCACTTAAGTTGGGGAAAAAAAGAACAATTAATTTGTTGCCTTTTCAAATGTATGCTTCTTTACTTTAAGAAAGACTCGTGTGAGTTGGAAATGTAGCAGGTACATTTACAATTAAAAAAACTGAGAGACAGACACATTTCATAAGGATAAACAAGAAATCAATGGCAAGGTCAGGGAGAAAATTAATGTTTCCTGATTAGCCTAGAACTTTATGCACCTGAACACATGCCATCTCTTGCGTGATGGGACAAAAAGTGTTGGGGGTTGGAGTGTCGGGGTGAAGGGAAATATGGACTAAGAGAAGGTGGTGAAAGATGAGAGAATGGAAAGTAGAAAACCTCTTAGGGTCGTGTAGGGCAAGTCTCCAAAATTTCTGGCTCAATCCCTTTTTGGAACATATATAAAATGAATATAAACTCTTAAGTGGATAATATCTGCAAAATGCTGCATGAATACAAGGTGTTACTGTTGTTTTGAGGTCAAGCCTAAGCCTCTCCACAATACAACTCAGAAATCATATTTGTGTGACTCCCAAGTCCACACTCTCTCCAGCAGTGATTTGTTTGCAGAAACAAACCTCGATGGTGCTGATTGACTGGATTTCTGCCCTGAATGCTCTGGCTGCCTCGTAATCCTTGACTTGACCTTCAGCCCACACATCTGTGGGGATGCAAACATGATCTTCACCTGGCTTGCTTTAAGCTTGTACATTTCATTTCGGTTCATGCCTTTGCACAGCTGAAAAATAGTCACTTTAGACACCAATGTGTGATATTAAATCCAGCCAGTTGGGTCAGCTGCAGTGATAATTTGATGTATGATTTTCTGGAACCCATATTAGACGGCAACTACCTTTCACAGATGGCTTTTAGGATGCATGGTTAATCTTCCCCCTTCCCCACCCTATGCAGGTGCTTAATTAACTTTTCTTGGTCTCCATCCTGCCATGAACCTCACCTGGAACTAGTCATTTGTATTGTTTCCTCCTGTTACAATAGATGAGAGAAGTAAAACTCTTCTGAACCCCAGCATAGGATGCTTTAGTTTGCTGTGAGCATACAATTTTTTTTTTTGCCATATTGGCAGACTTGACATCTTTGAGAGGTGGTCTGCTTTTAGCTCTGCTTTATTTTTCCCTCCTGAGCATAGTTTTCTCTAGTCAAATGGTATTTGATACTTCTCTGCTATTGAACTGAACACTAAAGGACTCCCATATTCAGGGGGAAGTAGATTGAAGAAGGATCCTCTAAAGGAAAATTACAGGATTGGTTAAAAAGGTCAGAAGGGAATGAGGCAAAGATTGTATACTGGAACCTAAGAGTGTAGAAGGAAGTATATATGAACTCCCACTTTCAGAAACTCAATCCATAAAAATTGGAAATAAATTAAAACAGGGCATCCTGAAAATTACCAGGTAAGTCTAGATACATGCTTTTGGATAAATAGTTTTAGTTTACTCGCAAATTTTGCAGAATAAAACTTTAGTAAAAAGCAAAGTTTAAATGATTTAAGTGTTAAGTTACAGTGTCAAAGGCCAAGAAGTAACCAAGAGTAGCCTGAATGTAGCCTTATTTCAATAAGATTCCTAATTATTTGGATGTCAGACTGCCCAAACCTCAGGCCTCCAGGATACAAACTAAAATCCAAAATTTTGAAACAGCTTCTAAGCAACTAAAATACTGTTTTTAAAAAATCCCTTGAGGGGAAACTAGGGAGTACAGAGGATAGAGCACCAGCCCTGAAGTCAAAAGGGCCTGAGTTCAAATCTGGCCTCAGACCAAATACTTGACACTTACTAGCTGTGTGACCCTGGGCAAGTCACTTAACCCCAATTGCCTAAAAAAAAAGTCCCTTGCATCAAAGTCAAATTCATAGACCATCATAGTCTAATTGACTCTTTAAAAATGTATAGTGATGTCTCTTGTTTTTATACCTTTCATTTCTGAATATACATATACATATATGTATCATATATGTATGTATGTATATATACATAAATATGCATATACATAAATATATACATATACATGCATATATGCATATATTTCTATATAAACATACATATACATATGCATACATATACATACATATACATACATATACATACATATACATATATATATATACATATATATACATCCCTTAAAAAGTATAAAAGAAAAAGTGGAGAAAAGTGATTTAGCAAAACTAATCCATATATCAAACAAGTTTGAAAGTATTTAGCAAAGCATGAGGGTATTTTACTAAAAGTAAAATAAGAAAGCTTAGTACAAAATATTAATGAAGTTTTAATCTCAGCCTTTTACTACACTCTGTCTGTAGTCCCATAGTATATATACCATGTAGTCCACAATCCCTTCTCTGGAGAGAAGGGAAAGAGGGGCATTTGTCTCATTTCTTCTGAGGCAATAGCATGATCATTATAATTTCAAAGCATTTGATTTCCTTGTTTATTGTTGTTCTTTTCACTTACCTTGTTGTAGTCTTTGTAAACATTGTTTTCTGGCCTTTGCTTACGTCCACTTAAGACTTCCCACAAATTTAAGTTTAATCTGTATTATTCCCATTTTACTTATCGATTTCTTAAGTCTAGACAACAATAAAACAGTAAGTCAAGCCCCGATTTGTAGTTGGCTGATTTCTAAAGTAAATGCTTACACCAAAAATTTGACCATCGGCTTTATCCAGCTCCAGCACACTCCATGGATTCCCCAGTATTAATCCCCAGCCCAAACTTATGGCCTTCTACTTTGTTCATAATTCTTTCTTACAATAAATGTATATTTTTGTATATATGGTATCTTTTTTTGTTTTTGACCTCCTCAGGGCATATTCCTATCAGTGGGATCTGTGAGGGAAAGAGTAAAAATATTTTATCCACTTTTTTTTTTTAACACAGCTCCACATTACAAATTATGGGAAAAGTGACCATCTGCATTAGTAGAAGTGGCTTCCATTGAAGTTCCTTATGCCAGTGAAATCATAGATCTAAACAAACAAATAAAAAATCTTACTTCAGTTAGTTCCTCATTTTCTAGTCCATAACAGAGGAGAAGTAAGACTCCAACTAGATGAAGGATTCCTACTGTGAATATTGTGCTGAATGGATAGCATGGTATGGTGGGAAAAGCTCTGGACTTGGAGTCAAAGGACCTGATTTCAAATCCTGGTTCTGCTACTTAACTATCTCTGTGTCTGTATACAAGTCACTTAACCACTCTGTAAGCTATAAAATGAGGGAATTGGCCTAGAGAACCTCTGAGCCTCCCTGAGAGATGTGACCCATATGCCCTAGATCATGTTGAGATAGCACTGAACGAAGGCAAGATTTGGAGATCAACTCTAAGGTCCCCTCCACACACACCAGTGCAATACTATAATCATGGGTTTGTGAGACTCCAAACTGTTTCCTTCAAGCTTTGTTTGGAGAAGCAGCAAAGATAGCACTGTTGGTCTGCATCACTACCCAGGTATGGTTAATTTACTATCCATGGCTTACCCCTTGGTCCACACCTCCATTGTGTTAAAAACATGATCTTCACTAGGCAAAATGATGACAAACAGTCTAGTCACTCCAGACTACCCAGATTTTAAGGGTCCTAGAACTACATTTCACATTTTAAAATTTGCCTTAAGTCCCTCTACACCCTAGGGACATGGTTGTACATTTTAAGGATGCTGGTATACATTATGCCATGCTAGCTCTAACTCATAGGCAATATTTTGTTACTCATAACTATGGAAATCATGTCTCCAGCCTCCACTAAATCATTATTCACAGAACAGGAAGAAACCAGGAATCAAATAGACAACTAAGAAAAAATAGCAAAATATTTAATTAAGGTAAAGTAGTAAAATATTTAAGACCACATAGCACTGAATAATAAATGGGCACTAAAATCGTTTACCAGCCCTCTTCCAGCCCTAAACACACATGCATGTATACAACATCCTATATCCCATAAGTTTGTAGAGAAATCACCATCTTAACTAATCAGATGACTGTGTTTCTCTATTGGCTTGAGTATTTATGAAGCTCCTTGGGGTTGGGTTTGTCTCACTCAACTTCTGCATCATCAGCTTCTAATGCAAGTAGTTAATCTCTTCTTCCTGGAAGACCACAGATGTCAAGTATAAATTCATTTTCAGCATCTCATCCTCAAAATACATCCCTGTCTCCCCTGCTTATATTGTCTTTAGTATGTATGCTCTGAGGGACCAGCTTCACCCTAGATGCCTGGTATATCTCTTTCCTCATGCCAGCTCCAAACATTTACCTTCTGATCCAGCCCAGACTCCCAAAGACATCCTGTAAGTCTTCCATTCAGTCAGTAAATATCATCACTTGTTTCACTATGACTAAGTAAGGTTAATTTATTAAGGTAAAAAGAATGAACTAGGTTCAGATGCCAGAAATGGATGCAGTGATTAGGTGAGGAGCTATACAATGGTGGTACCTCTTGACTCTGAAGGGATCCAGTGAGTGGAGAGGTGTGGCCCGAGTGAAGGGTACCAAAGGTGTCCTGGTGCTTGGGATGGGCAGATTGGGGTGAAGGTAACCTAAGGAAAGAACTAAAAAATGTGAATTTGAGATGGCCTTAAGCCTGAGGAGTGGTAGAGGAGGGTATATTCAGTCAATCATCAACTAATATTTATCATAACCTATTATGTGTCAAGGTACTATGCTAAGTATTGAAGAAAGGCTACAAACTAGTCTCTGTTCTCAAGAAACTAGGAATCTCTTGGGGTAGTGCAGGTATATGTGACAAGGGTAGCCTTGAGTCAGGGACTGAGGAAGGAATTGCATAAGAGCAGAAGGAACAGGTTCTCCAGGACCTCTGGAAGGGGTCTCTTGTTACAGCATTGTTCCAGAGCCTCACCTGTTGTTAATATGCCTCTGGCTGGGATTATTAGAGGCAGGCACACAGGCAGCTGTGAAAAGTGACAGCTGACTGCCTTTTATGAAAGAAAAACAGAAACGTCTCAAAAGTATATGCAAGATTTTGCCAGGCAACTGAGCCCAGTCTCTATAATGGCCCTGAATTATTAGGAAAAGGTCAAATAATGTTCGATATCCTCTAGTTAAGACAATAGTCACCTCAAGGTTGTCTAAAGTGTTAGAGTCAAGAGAACTGAGATGGCCTCAGATGCAAATGGAGCAAGGAAGAGAAAGTTACTGAAATTCTGAGAGCCTTAATTCAGTCATCTGTAAAATGAGAAAAATAACCATGATCTTACCAACTTCATGGGTACAAATAAGATGATGCATGTAAAATATTTTATAAGCTTAAGTTCATATAGTATAGATGTAAGGCATTAGTTTTAGAATTAAAAGTTGCCTTAGAAATGACTTCTAGTCTAAGGTACTGACTTTATAGATGAGGTAACTAGTGACCCCAGAAAGGAGATGTGACTTGAGTAGGTCACAAAGTGAATGGCAAAGTTGGAACCTGAAACCAGATCCTCTGATTTCACAGCCTTAATGTGACAGATAAATCTAAGCAATTATTATTAGAACATATTTTTGAAGGATTTCCATGAAAAAAGTTTTAAATAAACAAAGCTGAGACAGTGGTCAGAATAAATTTCAGTTATCTGGGAAATCCAATTATGGAAACAGACTTTGTTCCTCTAAATACCTAAGTGTGTTGCTACTAGACTGTCATTTAAATTTGACATTCACACTTTCCTCATCATAAGATGTCATAATGTAAAATAACTTCTTTAAGAAACATGCCCAGTACTTCTTCCATGTGATACGTAGACATATTCTGTAGTGACTATATATAGAATTATTACTGGTATGGGCTTATGGGAAATCATTTCTTACAGTGGCAGTTTACTTAAGACAAGGATAGCAGAGAAATTTGCACAATGAAATAATGCTGTTTACATTCCAGATGTGGTCTAATTACCTGAGTCAGAGTTTGACATTGAAATGGAAAGAACCAGAAATGCCAAGTGAGAATTGTTGTTAGCAACTCCCCTGTCCCTAGGTCAGAGAAGCTAGAATCTGTTTCCTAATAGTCAATAACTGCAAATAAAACATATGCTCAAAGTTTGATTTATTTTCCTGAAATGTTTGATTTTGGCCCTAATTTGACTTTAAGTGACTTTTAGACTTTAAGTGACTTTTAGTCATTTTACGAAGAACTTCCTTAGAGAGACTCTTAGAGTCAGAAATAAAAGGAAATGAAGGGAAAGAAACAGAGAAAGGGGAACAGAGACAAGGTGAAGTATAGAAAGACGGACAAAGGGAATGAAAGAGAAAAAGGGAAGAATAATAAACCAGTCATTGAAACCTTTAAGACTATGCCCTGGCTGATATAATTTGAATGGTATATTTAGCATAATGGAGGATGTTTGTGTTTTGTCAGTGTGAATAATTTGTTCATTAGAGTAAGTCTACTTATCATCTGCAGCCAGTCAATTTGTGTTTATTAGGCACCCACTATGTATCAAGCACTATGCTAAGTGCCAGGGATATAAAGAAAGGCAAAAGATAATCCTTATTTTTAAGAAGCTCACAGTCTAATTGGGAAGTAATATATAAACAACTATGCATAATTATGTTTTTGTAATTCAAAAAACAACAAGAAAGATACAGGATAAAATGGTGACATACAATAGAAGGAAGGGACTAGAAATAGTGAGGATCAAGAAAGGCTTCTTTTATAAGTTAAGACTTTAAAGAATTCAAAGAATCCAGAAGATGGAAATGAAGTGCAAGAAAATTCCAGGCAGGGAGAAAGCCAATGAAAATACCCACAGTTTGAAGATATATCGTATTGTTCAAGGAACAGTAAAGAGGACAATGTTATTTGATCACAAAATAGATGGGGGTGAGTAAGGTGTAAGAAGCCTGGAAATGTAAGAGTGGTCCAGGTTTAAAGAGCTTGAATGGCAAACAGAGGACTTTATATTTGACCCTAAAGGTCATAAAAAGTCATTGAAGTTTAATTAATAGAGAATGGGGGGTGGCATAGTCAGATCTGTATTTTAGGAAGATCATTTTGGAAATTGGGTGGAAGATGGACCGGAGTGAGAATAGAGTGGAATGAGGAAGACAAATGATCAGGCTTTGGAACAGGTATAAAGTGGTGACAGACTGCACCAGAATGCTGGCAGTGTCAGAAGAGAGAAGGGTCTGTATATGAGAGATGTTACAAAGGTAAAATCTGTAGGATTTGGCCTCAGATTGGCTATGAGGGATGAGAGAGTGAAGAATCATGAATGGCATCTAGATTGTGAGAATGGGTGACTAGAAGAATGGTGGCAGTATCTACAGGCAAGACAGTGAGTTCGGTTTAGGATATATTGAGTTAAAGGTATCTAATTGACATCCAGTTGGAGATATCCAAAAGAGATTTGGAGATGTTAGACTTAAGGTAAGGTAGAAAGGTTGGGGGGGGAATAAATCTGGGAATCATGTACATAGAGATGATAGTTCCATCCATAGGAGCTGATGAGATCACCAGTTGAAGAAGAGAAGCAATCCCAGTACAGAATTTTTTTTCCAGTGAGGCAATTGAGGTTAAGTAACTTGCTCAGGGTCTCACAGCTAGTAAGTGTATCAAGTGTCTGAGGCTGGATTTGAACTCAGGTCCTCCTGACTCTAAGACCAGAGCTCTATTCACTGCACCACCTAGCTGCCCCTTTCACTGTGCCACCTAGCTGCCTCCCACCAGGACAGGATTTTGGGGGCCACCCATGAGTAACAAGTATGAATGAAGATTCAGTAAAAGAGAGCTAGAAGCAATAGGTAGGAATAGAGCCAAGAGAAAGCAATGTCACAAACACCTAGAGAGAAGAGAGCATCAAGGAAAAGAAGGTGATCAAGAATATCAAAGAGAGGTCAAGAAGGATAAGGTTTGAGGAAAAGCCATTCAATTTGGCAATTAAGAGATCATTGGAACCCAGAAGGATGTCAGAAACCTTGTGCTTCTACCAAGATATATAGATTATGTTACTAGCTGCAGACACAGAGAGAGGAAGGATGAGAATGTGGAAGATGCAAACTATGTGGACAAAATGGGGACTCTTCTTGTGGTGACATTAGGAGACTGTGCAGGGCTCAGAAGCTTTTCTAGTATTAAAGCTCACAAGCCCCCTCTGGTGTGATTCTCCCAATTGGTTATCCATACATATCAACTAGCTATTCTTTAAAATGAGCTGGAGGAGATAATGGCAAACTGCTCCAGTATCTTTGCAAAAGAAAAAAAAAATCCCAAATGGGATCATGAAGAGTCAGACGTGACTGAAAGAACTGAACAACAAAGCTTTAAGAAATGGATATTTAATAAGATAATATTATAAGTGTAGTCATTACAAACACCACCCCTGAAGCAGGGGTACACCCTCACTAAAGTATATCCAGAGTCCTGAGGAAAATGGGCTCAAGCTTAGATTGCATGTGACAAATGGGATAACTGATGATTCTTGGAAGTCTTTCTTTCCTTCATTGAGTTCTCATGATGGCCTTTTTAGCTTTAATACACACTTTTCTGCTTTGCTCTATGGAGATTCTTGAAGTTTTTTTGTTTTTTGTTTTTTGTTTTTCCTTTTGTGACTTTCTTGTCCTCAACTCCCAATGCAGACACTTGTACCAACCTCTGCTTTCTGAGGGATGCTGTTACGATGCACATAAGAAATACAAATCCTCCAAGTTTCTGAAGTTCTCAAAGTCCTCCTCTGGTCAAGATAGATGGGAAAAGACAGATGATTTCCTCCTCTTTTCCAAAATTGATGCCTTCTCAGGAGCTAAGCTAGATTAATGCCCATAACAACCTGATGTAAGGATGGAAGACGGTATGATCTAGTCAATCAATCAATCACTGGACCCCACATAAAGTAATTAATAAAATACTCTACCTCTAATATCTTTATCAGGTTTATGCATCTCTATTGAATCATTTAATGTTAGTCTTGACCATGGGTAAGTCTGTCCAGCCCACAAACAGCACTTTCAGGAAGCTGTCAAGACTTTTTTTGACCTCACTCACCACTCTCCTTAAATGGCAAGCCCTCTAGGCTCCCATCCCTGTTGGGTTAGGGCTAAGAAATTTTTTTCCAGTTCTTTCATGCCTCTGGCAGCTAATATTTGGGACATGTGAATTACCTTGAAGTTTTGCTCAACTTCAGTGAGGTACCTGACAACCCTGGAGAAGGCAGGGCAGGACAGAAATAGTGATGATTTCCTCACATCCCTACCAATACAACAGAGGCCTTTGTCTCCCTTGCATCATTAGTTGGTTCCCTTAAATTCTCTCTCTCTCTCTCTCTCTCTCTCTCTCTCTCTCTCTCTCTCTCTCTCTCTCTCTCTCTTTCTCTTTCTGTGTGTGTGTGTGTGTGTGTGTGTGTGTGTGTGTGTGTGTGTGTGTGTGAGGATTCTTTTGGCAATCTGGGTAAAGCTCTGGGCCCCTTCTCAGAATGATGTTTTTGAAACAATTGAAGGGAATGCAAATGTTCAGTTAAACTAAAAGTTGTATATTTTACAGCTTGTGAAACTAAAGATGTATATTTTTCCCATCCAAGTTCATGGACCCCTCTGAAACCCGTCCAAAGATCCTTCAGCCTGTGGACCCCAGGTTAAGAACCCTTGCTTAGGTGGAACTGTTAATGAACTGAGCTACCACTTCAGCTATTTTCCCAGTCCTGATGCATCAGAGTGACTTAAGAGGTCACCCATGAGTAACATAAGGGACTGCATGAACTCTCTTCTGCCTCTAGTAATAGCAAGTCCTTATTGGACCTGGAATGGAAAACCTACAATAACTTTCAATCCAAAGCACAGAACACCTCCCTTCCCCTCAGCTACATCTATCTGAATTGTACCATCTAAGCATTCCTTGTCAAGGGAAAGGAGGCTTAGGTTTGGGCATCAAACATGAGACAAATTCAGTCTTGAGTAGTATTGAGCAATCGTTGTTATTAAATGGATCAATTTAGGTGTGTACTCATCAGAATGAGAATTAAAAGGCTATGAGTGTCATGTATATGTGACAAACCATTTTTCTTAGTCTCAGAGGGGGCAACTAGTAGCAATGAATGGAAGCTATAGATAAGGAAAATCTCCTAAATAATTAGAGTTGTGAAGAATGTCAGAACTATTGGAATGGGCTACCTAGGGAAATAGTAAAGTCCCTGCCTTTGAGGGGCTATAAGTGAAATCAATTATACTTTTTTTCCAGGGCTTTTGTAGATAGTATTCATTCTGTAGATATGGGTCGAACTAAATATGCCTTGGAGGTCCCTTCCAATTCTGAGAGTTTATATTTCTATTACATGATACATCACAAAATTTACAGGTCTTCCTTCTTTTGATGCCAGGAATGTGATAAATGTCTTTCTTGTTCATGTAATTAACTGGTATTATTTTTCCCTTAACCTTGCAAAGATCCCCTACATCTATATTAATGAATATTCCCTATTCACAACTCCCTTGACTATTAAAGCATTTAGCTGTTTGGTATACTTGAAGCTCTCTTATTTTGTTCTTGGTATCTATACAAGGAAGTCAGTACTGGCTGCCCAAAGGCTCACTATAGATAACCTCCACATAACTAAAATAATTTTGCAACAGCATTAATGAATTGCAACATCATAGTTATACGTCACCATAACTTCATGAAGCCTCTTTGCAAAATCCCAAGTGACCAGTTGGGACACAAACTGGATGGCTGGCTAGAATCCAAACTAAAGCCTGAGCCTCGGCAGCATGAATTCCCCTTAGCATTAGCTTCCTTTTGCCATATTACTTACACCATGAGCGTGTACATCATTCCTGTGGAATTAACTGTCCTTTATAACACTGATCCCCATAATGTCTTATTTTCATTGAACCAGCTAATGATATTAATCAAGATTTGTCATTTATCTATTCAAAGACAGAGACTTACAGAGAAAGAGAGGGATGTTCTACAGACTCTATCACATGCTGGCTTATAAAACAAGAGATCGGGGGCAGCTAGGTTGCTCAGTGGATAGAGCACCAGCCCTGGAGTCAGGAAGACCTGAGTTCAAATCCAGCCTCAGACACTTGACACTTACTATCTGTGTGACCCTAGGCAAGTCACTTAACCCCATTGCCTAGCAAAAAGAAAATGGAAAGCTGGAGTGTAAAATAGAGATTGGCATTGAATTTATATGGGATCTTTCAAATGTGGATTTGTCCCAGTATTACCAGGTAGGACATAAGTCTTGAAGGCAATGCAGCAATCTCTCCCTGAAGATGTGAAAATACAGCCTTGGTTTGAAAGTCTGCAACTGTTCTACTGTTGTAAGAACCACCAAGGGCAGCATCATTTCAGGGTCTCATGAAATACTTCTTTTAGTCATCGGGGTGATAGAGTAAATATTGTTTAGATGCATTTGCAAAATATTTTCTTCAATAAAATCAACAAAAATACATTTTGTTTCCTACAGATAAGATACAAGGTTAGACACAAAGGTAACTTAGTACCTACAAAGAAGGGTAAAATGTGTCCCTATTCTCAGGGTTACACTAAACCTAAGATGGCTCATGTGTCCATTTTAGGGAGAGAAAATGAGACCCCAACTTCATATCCACTAAAGCTGGACAGTGAGTGAGATAGGGCTGGAAAAGGAAATGAAAGCAGTGAAAAAAATGGAACATAAAATAAGTCAAGACTGAGACCTCCCTGATGGAAACAAAGAGGGGAGAAAAGATTATGGTAGACAATAGGTAGGCCCCTGGTATCACAGACAGCTTTACATAAGATATGGGAGTTGAGCTGGGTCTTGGAAACAGGTAGGATTTGGACAGGCAGAGAAGGGGAGGTATTTAGAAAATCCTAAAGCAATGCCTCAACATTTGAAAGAAAATTAGTAACTCCTAAAGAAGCTTCTGAAATGCTTAGCTTTATTGAAACAAGATGATTCCCTAGAGTTATGAAGACATTTCAGAGGACAATGTGATTTGAGGAAAGTGTTTTTTTTTTCTTTTCAGGTCTATTTCCTCATTTTACAAATGAGGGAGTTCTTTTAAATGATCTCTTCCAGCTTTAAACCTATGATACTGACCTTATCTGACCCATTTACAATTGATTTTATTCTTTATTTAACAAGCATTTATCTTCTCTCTCACCTAGCCATATCGAAAAGAAAAAAGAGAAACAAAACAATTATGACAATTATATACCAAGAAAAACAAATTCTCACATTGTCCATGTCCAAAATGATTTATATCTCATGCATTATTCATCACAAATGAGGAAAAGGAGAATTGTAAAATCCTTGGAGAATAAATGCAATCCATTTGTGTTGATGATACAAAGGCCAATTAATATTTCCCAGGAAAATAATCTTTTGAGTGGGAGTACATAAGTCTAAGAGAAGATAAACCAGATGTCCTTACTGGATCAGACAAGATAAGAGTTCTGAGAATGACCAATTCCAGGGCCTGGCTTGGAAGTGGTAAAAGAGTTCATAGAAGCATTCCAAAGTGAAGAAATCAGCCCATTCAGGGGAAAGAAGGCATCGAGGAGATGCCAGTTTGTCCCATGAAAATTTGTCACTGAAGACAGCCTTCTTTTGTGGTGGTAACATGCCAGCCATGTGTGGTGTGGTGGCTAAATTTCTGAACTCGGAGTCAGGAAGTTTCAAATCCTGTCCCAAGCACTTACCAACTTTGTGACCTTGGGAAAGTCAATTAACCTCTCTGGGCCTTAGTTTCTTTATCTGTAATGTAAAATGAAAGAGTTAGACTCACTGACATCTAAGGACCCTTCTGGCTCTAAATCTATGGTCCTATGATCCCTCCTAACATGATAGGACTGGTGTGGCTATATTCCATAATGAGATGTGCAATAACTTGATTGTTTGATTAGTCAGGCTCACTAGTAGCAAGTGACCAAGAAGGCCTTATATTAATATGTGTTAGAATATCTGAGAAAATCTCTCAACTCCAAAGAGTGAGAACTGGATCCAAAATTTCTGAGAAAGTCATCTATGATACTATATCCTAAGGATGTGCTCCTTGAAGCAACCATCAACATTTTTTTAATTATTTACAGGATTTCTTGACTATTAACTAAAACAGGTCACCTTGACCTCTAGTTGGAAAAACATTCTGGTCAGCTCATATTACTGAATATACTCAAGAAAGCAATAAAGCTACATTTAAAAAAAAAATCTATCCTGTAAATTGAGATAAGCCACTCCATCCCCCCAAGTGAGATTGAACTGCTAAAGAAGACTGCTATTTATGCTAGCTGTTATTGCCTGCAGGGTATTAATATTATCTTGGAAAACTGAAAAAAAAATCACCAAAATATTTAGCCAGATTGTGAGTAAATAATAGACTACATGGATAGAACATCTTTCAGACCTCATGATTTACAAAGCCCTTTTCCTCCAAAAACCCTGGGTGGAAGGTAGTATGTATTTTTTTAATTTTCCAGATGAAGAAACTGAGGCCACAATTCAAACCCAGGTCTTATGTTTGAATTTCAGTGTTCTTTCCAATGAAAACCATGTCTCACTAGAACTCATAATATGATTTCCAAAATATTTTAAAAGAGCTCACAAAATTAGGGGAGAGATGATACAATTCAGAACATATTTGAAACATGAATGTTCCCAAAATAGTGGTTCAAGTTTTTCTTCAAAGATATCACTGAATGAACATCATTAAAGACCAATATGTTTTCCACAACTTTCCAAATCAACCTTAAACCAATATTTATTTTTTACATTAAATTTTTTTTCTAGAAGGCAGCCTCTTAATCTATTTGGGGAGAGGGACTTAGAAATGAGCTAAACCTTTGAATCAGAATTTCCCCCCAGAATTCTACTTCAGAGTGAGGGTATAATGAGTCAGAGGGTGACAGACTATGTAGTGCTATGAGTGACCCAATCTGAGCCATACTATATATTGCTGAATTTGTCCAACCAATGATGTGCATGGCTCAGAGCATCATATTATATTCATCTGCTTTTCATTTGATAGGAAATGACAAACATTTTACTTGGAAAAAAATAAAACAATGACGGAATTATAAAACATCTTTAGCACTTAAGACTTTTGATGTTCATGTCTGAATTCTCAGTTTGGGGCTTTTTTCCCCCTTCTGTTAAACAGTTATGGTGTGGTTTGTTTTTTTTCTTTGCTTTTTATTGGCACTGTTTTTCATTAGGTTCTATGAGTCCTGATTTTCACATAGAAACTGAATTATTCTTTGGATTCTTTATATATGAAAGGAACCCTTACATGTTTGTTCATAATCAACTCATTAGCTACAACCAAATGAGTTCTGCTTTTTGTTGGTGATGTTGTGTAAATTTAGTGATTCAATTCAAAATATATTTAAGTGCCTCGTTCCAATGCATAAGACCATGGGGCTAGGTGTTGAGGATATAAAACTGAATTAACTACTAACTCTACATGCAAGATTTTAATCTAACTGATGGAAAATCTCAAAAACACAAACACACAAGTAATTCTGATACAAGTAAGAATGGGACTGGATGTCAGATTGGCACAGTGAAAGCATGATGAATTTGGGGGTTAAAAGACTTGAATTTAAATCATGACTCAATCACTAATGATCTTTGTGATCTGGGTCAAACCCCTTAACTATCTAAGCCAAAGTCCTAATCTAAGTCCTTGTCTATAAAGAGAAGGGATTGCTCTCAGTTACTTCTAAGATCTATTGCATCTCTAAATGTATAATCCTAGGATCCCAAGGTAGGCATAGGAGAGGTCCAATCAGTAAGGTAGGAGAACTAAATGGTAACATGGGAGAGTAGGGTGGGAAAGATCACATCAATCTGGAGAATAGCGGAGAGGAAGTATAAAAAAGACTTCTTAAAGGATGACGGCTTCTTTATTTATGGCCCGAAGGCCCAAGGGAGAGTGGCCCTCTCTTTACATGCAGGGACCCCAGGTTTGGATCATAAGAACTAGGTTCAATCTTGGGGGAGGGGTTATCCGAAATAAAGGAGGTTATACTCTTTCACCCATTGACTCATTATACCCCAACCCTGAAGTAAAACTCTGGGATATTTTTCTTAATCAAATCAAGCTCATTTCTAAGATTTCCCCAACATATATTATGAGAGTCCCTTCTAAGAAAGTTGCTTTAATGTATAAAATAATAGATTTCAGGTATGAAACAGCTATTATTTTCTACACCACAATGAAATGCTCAAAACATTAAAAAGAGTCATAAGTACGCATTGGGGGCTGTCCTTTGTGTTTGAAGAGGGCCAAAATGATAGTGTTATGTTGAAGTCAATGTGCAGTGTGTCCAGCTATGGCTGGCCAGACCATTATGAGCTCAAAAGGCTCTATAGCAGGTCAGGCATAAACAGTCTGTACACACATTTGTAATGGAGACTTCTCTAAATCTGTGCATCTCACGTTTCTTTTGAGCTACTGCAATTCTGCTTTGCTTGTACAGCACGGCACCTTCTTCGATGTGGGCATGATGAGAAGCTCTGTGAACCTGGTGTAGGTTTCTCATTCATATCTAATCGAGTCAACGAGCTTGTATGCCTCCCAAAAGGAATGAGCAGCAGGTTCATGACAATGTCTTTGCCATTTGCAGGAAAGTGCCAAGCCGTCATCATCTGTGCATGGGTTCTCCCATGACGAACCCTGATAAGGTCAAAGAAAAATTTAATGACTCCCTGGAGACCGTCATCTTCAATGTGCTGAAGGACAAGTTTGTAATTCTGGATAACTTTAATGCCAGAGTAGGCACAGATTATCAGATATAGCAGAGAGTGCTTGGGAGGAATGGAGTTGGAAACATCAAAAGGAATAGTCACTTACTACTAAAGACTGTCTCATGACCTTCTCATCACCAACACTGTCTTCTACTTACCTAAACACCATAAAACTTCATGGATACACCCTCACAGCAAACATCAACATTTAATAGACTATATAATTGTGAGGAGAAGAGAAAGACAGGGTGTAAGAGGTCCAAAGGAGATATGTGGTGCAGATTTCTGGACAGATTGTAGACTTATCCTCTCCAAGCTAAATATCCACAGTCAACAAAGGCAGGGGCAAGACAGCTACCTAAGAATTAATATCAATAGATCGGAACACTTCTCCATTGTTGGCAACAGTGAAGTAGCAGAGGTGTGGGCAGCCTCAAAATCTTTGGTATCTAGTACTGCATTTAGTCATGTGGGCCACAACACTCACAGACTTCAAGATGCATTGATAGATACTTAAAACATCAAACCATAACACATAAGCTCCTATTCTACTTCCCGGGGGGGGGGCTAATTGCTGTTGTGCTTTGTTTTGGAAGAGGAGCAACCATCACATGTGATATCCTGACTTATGCATGAATTGGATTTAAGAGAGACAGAGTTACACAAAGTTATAAGCCCCAGTCTCTCTTCCTCATTCAGAAAAGTCCAGTAGCAGGACAAAAGATGACTGGTGATGTCCTGGTATGCATTTAATGACCTTGGTGTCTTTGATATATGTACAAGCTCTAAGCATTCCGCAGTCCCTGTTACAGCTGCCTTCATGGCCACTGAAACAAATTGTTCTCATCTACTTGTTCCACCAGGAAAAGTCTTCATGTGCTTGGGGTAAAAATCCCCTACCTCACCAACAGGTTTGAGGCCCTTCTGTTATGCTCAACCTGGTTTAGCCCATCTGCCAAGACAGCTTTACCAGGGTGTGGCTGCTGCACTTGCTTCAGCTTCTTGGAGCCACAGGTGCGAGTTGGGTGAATCAAATGGAAACCAAAGGTGGATAAGCACCCTTGAAAAGGATTTGGCAAGCCCTCACACCAGAGGGTTTAGTTCTCCTGAACACCTCATACACTCCAGGAAGTTGATAATTACAATATGAAACATGGATGATAAACTGATATTTCACTTCCATCTTGGAACTATACTATGAGAGAGACAGACAGACAGACAGACAGACAAACAGACAGCCTTAGAGACAAAAAGTCAAAGGCAAATCTAATTCTTGATGTTAAAGGGAAAATATTCTATTAGTAAATGCATATATGCAGACAAGTTAAGACAAATTAACCAAATTATTTTAGGTGCACCAACAACATTGAGAATCAGGAAGAGCCTAGGCTAGGATGTAGCATAGTAGCTAATATTTTGATGAGAAGAGAGGGAGGCAGACATGCAGTTCAGATAAAGGGTTTTATATATACTTTATACATGTAATATCCACATTACCTCATCTGTGAAATGAGTTGGAGAAGGAAATGGCAAACCACTCAAATACCTTTGCCAAGAAAACCCCAAATGGGGTCACAAAGAGGCAGATACAACTGAAGTGACTGAATAATAATATGTTTATGTATTTATGTGTATTATACATTGTATATATTACATATATCTTCCTCAGATTTTTGAAGTTTATACAGTTTGCATGACTACTCAGCTTCTTCAACCAAAAACATTTAATATCAGTCTTACTGAGAAGAGCTACAATCAATATTATTAAACATTTTAAGTTGTTACTAAACATGTTTCTATAGAATTGCCAAATTGATATGCCTCAAACACAAATCTGACCACATCACCATCCTACTTAAAAATATTCAATGGCTCCCTACTGCCTCTTAGATAAAATACAAAATGTCCAGTATAGAATTTAATGACTCCATAATATGATTCCCACTGACCTTTCCAATCTCATTTCATATTATTATCTTTCATCTACTCTATTCTAGACAAACTGGCCCTCTTGCTATTCCTCATACATGATGTTTAATCTCCTCTTTCCATGCCTTTGCACAGTTAATACTCTATATCTCAACTGCATGTCTGCCTCGCTCTCTTCTCATCAAAATATTAGCTACTCTGTTACGTCCTAGACCAGGCTCTTCTTGATTCTCAACGTTGTTGGTGCTCCTAAAATAATTTGCTTTACTTCATCTTAACTTGTCTGCATGTATGCATTTACTAATAGAATATTTTCTCTTTAATATCAAGAACTAGATTTGCCTTTGACTTTCTGTCTCTAGGACTCAAAATAGTTCCTTGAATAAAGCTGCAACTTAAATATTTGATGAATTAAATGTTAAATTACATGTTCTTAAACATTGTGATTTAACTTACATGGGAATATTTTTAAATGATGATGAAATGGATCATTTCTTTCTAGTCTGTATTCATAGCTAATTAATTCAGAGCACAATACCAATAAAGCAAAGGATATGGGTTTGATTTCTGTATACACTGACTAGCTTTGCAACGTTTGATCCCCATTAGTGGCATCTCTAATGCTGTCAGAAGTTTCAATAACTCTAGAAATTCATACCCTTAACCCTAAATGTATAGTTGGAAGGGAACTTAAAGAAAACATTGTTTGTTGCGGTTCAGTCATTTTTGGTCATGTTCTGCTCCTCGTGACTCCATTTGGGGTTTTCTTGGCAAAGATACTAGAGTAGTTTGCCATTTCCTTCTCCAGCTCATTTGACAGATGAGGAAACTGAGACAAACAGGGTGAAATGACTTGCCCAGGGTCACACAGCTAGTAAGTATCTGAGGTCTGGTTTGAACTCAAGATGAGTCTTCCTTATTTCAGGCCCTGGACTCTATCCACTGAGCCACCTATGATTGCAAAGATCATATAGTCTAGTCTATTCATTTTATAGATGAGGATTCTGAGATACAAAGAGATTGTGACTTGGTCAAGTTTCATGAATACTGTGCAGAAGAGCTGGAATTAGACGGGCCTCCTAAGCCAAAAATCCTGTGTTCTTTCCATTGAGAGTATAGAATGTTCAGCATAAATCTATTCCTAAACCTAGAGTACACTTTGACAAATGGTGCATCAATAGCATCATATTTGTAGATAGAAAGGATAGCATATTTATCTGTATATGATGTTGGGGTTCAAAGACTGGTTTTAATTCCTTCTCCTACAACAGAATAATTTCATAATGTAATGTTTTTTGTCCTGTTAGAATATCCCTAAACTCCTATTGCTTAGTCTCTCCCTACTCCAATTCATCCTACTCCCAATTGCTAAATGTATTTTCCTAAAGTATAAGTGACAGCATACTCAGTAAAGTTAGGTGGTTCCATATTGGTTCTAGAAACAACTAAACATCTCCATTGTACATTCAAAGCTCTCCACAAACTGGTTACTTTAACCTTCCTAATCTTCTGACATGCCCCGTATACTGTATAGTCCCAGCCATACTACCTGCTGTTCTATTTATAGTATGCTCTAATCTTCTAGCTCTGGGTCTCTGCACTGGGCCCATGCCTACAATGTTCTTTCTGATCAACTCCACCTCTTGGAATTTCTAGTTTCCTTCAAGATTTAGTTCATGTGCCACCTGTCAGAGGCCTTTCTTGGTCTATCCAATTACTAGTGTCTTCCCTTCAAAGGTTGTCCTTATCTACTTTGCATTTATCATTATTTTTACCTATATATCTATGTTTCCTCCTCCACTGGAATGGAAGCTCCTAATTTCCTTCCAAACAACTTTAAAATAACACCTCAATTTTAATTCTGGAGCCACAGAACCAACAAAAGATTAAAGTAAGATAGAGATATTTTTCCAGCCTAAGATAACTTATAAAGGTGGCAGGAAAGGTCTGTGACACCAGGTTGGTGGTCAGCCCTGAGCATAGATGTGGCAGCACTAGCAGTTGGCCTTTGTGGCAGCTACAACAGCAGAAACAATAGTTTCTAGAGCTCTAAGAGGGTTGGGCAACTAGTTAGAAAGAGATCACAGAGTACCCTTTCCTGGCACCGTGTGTAGGGTTTGGCACTGTTTGGCAACTCTTGCCCATACACATTTCTGGGTCACAATTTCAGGGTGGAGTGAAAGGCTTGTGCTCAAGTCACAAGGGATCAAGGGCCTGGGTCTTAGTTCCAAGGTAAAAAGGAACATTAGCACTTGCGGCTTCAGGGAAACAAGGGCCCTATCTGCGTAAAGAACGAAGTGCAGACCAGGAAAGTAGTAATCACACTTCTCCACAGGTCACGTCACCTTGGAAGCACCAAAAACTTGGAGACCCCCAAGAACTGGTTCTGAAAACAGCAGCACAAAAAAGCCTAAAGCTTGGGGCAGTGCCTCCCCAACCATAGGTGAGCAGAGCCCAAATTTCAAATAAAGTTCAAAGTCAAGAAATAAGCTAGAAAAATGAGTAAGAAACACACAAATAAAGACACGTAAACAATTAGAGAAATGTTATTTGTTCATGCATAGGCCAAATCAATGCAATAAAAAAGACAATTCTACCCAAGTTTATTTATTCAGTGCCATACCAATCAAACTACCAAATAATTATTTTCCAGGGCTAGAAAAAATAAAAATAAAATTCATCCAGAACAATAAATAGTCAAGAATACCAAGGGAATCAGTTTTTAATGTGAAGGAAGGTAGCCTAGCAGTACCAGATTTCATATTATATTACAAAGCAGTAATCATCAAAATAATCTCCTACTCACTATGAAATAGAATGGTCGGGTGTAGACAACACACAGTAGTAAATGACCATAGTAAAGTCCAAGCTCTTGGTGTAAGAACTCACCATTTGACAAAAATTGCTTGGAAGACTGGAAAAATAGTTTGGCAGAAACTAGATACAGAACAACATCTCACACTAAATATGCCAGGATAAGGTCAAAATGGATAAAAGAATTAAACATAAGTAAATTAGGGGAGCATGGAAAAATGTACCTGTCAGATCTATGGATAAAGAAAGAGTTTATGATCAAACAAGAGACAGGGAGGATCACGAGATGTAAGATGGGTAATTTTCATAACATGAAATTAAAAAGCTTTTATACAAACAAACAGCGCAGTAAAAAAATAGAAAGAAAACAGAAAATTGAGAAAAAATTATGGCAAGTTTCTCTGGTAAAAACGTTATTTCTCAGCGGCAGCTGGGTGGCAAAGTGGATAGAGCACTGGCCCTAAAGTCAGGAGGACATGAGTTCAAATCCAGCCTCAGACCAAACACTTGACACTTACTAGTTGTGTGACCCTGGGCAAGTCACTTAACCCCAATTGCCTAAAAATTTAAAAAAAAAACACCTCATTTCTCAAATATATAGGGGATTGAGCCAAATACAAATAAGAGCCATTCCTCAATTGATAAATAGTCAAAAGATATGAACAGCCAGTTTTTAGAAGAAGAAATCAAAGCTATCAATAATCACATGAAAAAATGTTCTAAATACTGATTGAAAGAATTCAAATTAAACAACTCTGAGGTTCCACCTCATTATCAGATTGACTAACATGACAGAAAAGAAAAGAGATAAATCCTGGAGAGTATGTGGAAAAATTGAGACACTAATCCATTCTTGGTGGAGCTATGAATAGGTCCAAACATTCTAGAGAACAATTTGGAATTATATACAAAGGACTATAATACTATGAATACCCTTTGACCCAGCAATACCACTACAATATTGACTTGCCACTGGACTTTGATGAATCTAGAAGAGAGAGTGAGGCTGACACTTAAATCCTCACTTAAATCCAATCACATGCAAGTCAAGACATCACTCCATGATGTCATTGGTCCTCTTCAAAAACAAAGGACAATGACAGCAGCAACAACTACTACTAGTTCTGTATCACAAATAGATCAAAGAAAAAAGAAAATGATCCATATGCATGAAAATATTTATAGCTGCTCTTTTTGTGGTGACAAAGAATTGAAAACTGAGGAAATGCCCATCAATTAGGGAATGACTGATCAAGTTGTGGTATGTGATTGCGACGGAATAGTATTTTGATGAACAAAATCATTAAGGGGATGGTTTCAGAAAAGCCTGAGAAGATTTGTATGAACTGATGCAAAATGAAGTGAGCAGAACTAAGAGAGCATTGTATCCAGTAATAGGTATATTTTAATGATAATCAACTGTGAGAGACTTAGCAGCAATGGTCTTAAGACAATCCAAGGGAAATGCTATCCAAAAGAAAGAGAAGTGATGGACTCCACATGCAAACTAACCCACTTTTTTTTTTACTTTATTTTCATTGCCTTCCCTCCTCCCTACATGGCTAACATGGAAATATACTTTGCATGACTTCATATGTATAATGGGTATCATATTTCTTGCCTTCTCAATGGATGGAGGAGGAGCTGAAGTGAGATAGAGTTTGAAAATGATTTTTTTTAAGTTTTCAAATAATAATAATGTAAGCTTCTTGAAAGAAAGGACTTTTTCTTTCTTCCTTTTTCCTTCCTTCTTTCTTTCCTTTCTTTCTCTTTGCCTCCCCTCCTCCCTCCCTCCCTCCCTTTTTTTCTTTCTTCTTTTCTGCTTGTTGATTGATTGATTCTTTCAGTATTTTCTATTGATCTTAGCATCTATCCCCCCGTTATCAATCATGGCAGAGTTCATCTAAAGCTTTCGGACCTCTCTCCATCTATAATCAATACCCACAGGCCTAAGACTACCTCTCTTCAACATATGGTATAATTTAATGCAAAGAACAATCTCCTGCGTTGTCACCTGCCTTTCAAAGTCCCTTTCTAATGTGATGGATCCCAGATCTCAGTCACTTGGAATTCTCATACATTCCAGCTCCTCCTTACTTTCATTTCTTCCTCTGGTTTCATCCTCTTGTCCACTAGAACCCAAGTGCTTGTCTGCCCAGTTTGCACTGTCTCCCAGACCCAACCTATCTGGATTCCCTACACAGATCCTTCCTAAACAACCAGTTCTAACACTCCCTATACCCTGATGACCTGTTATCTCTGATTCAGTGACAATTCTCTTCCTTTAGTCTTATATCATTAGAATGTAAGCTCCCTGATGGGAAGGACTATTTGTTTATTATTATTTTTTTACTTCTATTGTATCCCTGATGCTTACCATAGTAGGCACTTAATAAATGTCTTTTGACTGACACATCAGCCATTTACTCAGTTCGAATAATATACCTATTCAAAGAATCACAAACTCTCCAAGTTGGAAGGAATCTCAGAGGTCATCTGGTTCCAAATATCTCTGGATGAAAACACACTTAATATTTTGTGCAATAAGTGGTCATCCATCTTCTGCTGGAAGATCTCCAGTGGAGGTGGGGGGAGTCCCATGCATTCAAAGGCAGCTCACTGCAGTTTTGGATTGTTGTAATTATTAGAAATTGTTTCCTTACACCAAGCCTCTTTCCAGCTTCAACCCATTGCTCCTAGGTCTGCCTTCTGACATTAAGCATAACAAGTCTAATTTTTATTCACTAATGTCTATCCATTGCCACTTTATGTTATTATAATTCAAAATTGCTCTTTATATAATTAATTGTAGAATGGAGTGGTGCTTTTTTTTTATCATGTTTTGGTGAGCTAGTTAGAAGTACAGGATCTGTAGGTATTCCTTGTACCATAGAAGCAGCTTGCAAAGTAGTTAGAGAGCTAGCCTCAGATCTAAGAAGAATTAGGTTCAAACCTCACCTCTGAAACAAACTGAGTGACCCTGAGTAAGAACAACTCCCTAAGATGACTGCAAAAAAATAATAATAATGTCAGTTTCGCTGGTAGGAGTGTGTCCTCATCTGAGATTTCCGTATACTAATGAAATCATAGGTCTAGTCCCAATTCTACCTCATATTAGAAATGCAATTACACGACTTAGTGTGATAAGGATCGGTAGAAAATATTAGTCTCTAGGTATCTCTAGGAACTGATTTTTTTTTATTGTTTTTTTGTTTGTTTGTTTGCTTGCTCGGTTTTTTTTTTTGGATAGAGAGATTCCCTAACTGTGATTTCACTGTAGTGGTGAATTCTTCTATAGCACGGAGTGTTGCCTGTGGTACTGAAAGGTTAAGTGATTTGTCTACAGTACTATAATCCATATAAGTCAGAGAAAGGACTTGATCCCAGGTCTTCAAAAAGCCAGGCCTATAAGACCCATGATAATGCCCTCTAAAATATTGACTAAGAGCATGCCTTCTGACTGGCTGTTGAAAATTATTAGCTCTGTGTCTTTTGCCAAGTCCCTCAATATCTATTTACCTCAGTTTCCTTATCTATAAAGTGGAGATAATAATAGCACCTTCCCACAGGGTTGCTGTGAGGATCAAATGAGATAACATTTGTAAAGCACTTAGCCCAGCGCTCGGCACGTATTAGGAACTGTATAATTGTTAGCTATTACTACTTCTTCTACTACTAATAATATTATCTGAAATTTCAAGAAAATTCTAAAATGTTTTCCCTGACTAATTTAATTATTACATTTATTTGACTTATATACAGTGGAAAAAAATCAAATACCTGAATATTTATTACAGGAAAGAAACATTGGTACAAAATGAAACAACTGAAGGCCGTCTGAACTTCAGATTATAATGAAATCACACATCAGGTGGTAGGCCAGCTTGAATTAAAAAGCAACTCACTTTAGTTAGCTGTTCCTTGAGGTAGGGGGAGAAAGAAAAAAGAGATTAATGGGTAAGCAACTGCCTGATAATGAAAGGCCACCTCTGAGAGTGTATAAGAATTACTCTATCTAATCCTTGAAAGCTTCTGAGACATGCACAATAGGCGCTCAGACCTCACGGCAAAACCTGCCAATGTTGCTTTTCCCATGTGTGTCATTAAGTGTGCCTTGGTAGAGAAGAAGGCCATGAGAGCCACCCTACATGTATCCTCCACATAGCTGCTATTATGCTGAATAAGAGTCAAGCGAATCCACTAACCTAAACTTTGTGCATGTGTGCTTCATGGAGCCAGAAAAGAGTACATATTATTGTCCCCACCCATATCGTGTTGTGTCCAGTTCTCTTCTCACTATTAAAATGTAATTGAATTAACATACTAATGATGAATCATACCTCCCACCTCTTGGCAGAAAGGAAGGTGCAGAATGAGACATGTATTCTTATATGTGGCCCATGGGTTGATTTATTTTGCTTGACTATGTTTATTTGTTTCAAAGGAGAGTTTCTATTTGGGAAGTCATGGGGAAGTGAGTGAGCAGGTAGTAACAGACATAGTGGGAAAAGCATCAATAAAATATGTATTTTTTTGCAAAAAATAAAACAAAAATATAGAATGGAGCACATATACTCTAATTGTGTTACCATCTCATTAAACTTCAGATAGATAGATAAATAGATAGATAGATAGATACACATACATATGTATATGTGTACACACACACATGCATACACATACATATATATGTATGTATAGGTATATGTATGCATATGTGTATATGTATATGCAGTGTATGTATATGCATGTACGTATATGTATACATGTCATTTCTTACATATATCACATATGATTTCTTCTTTAAAAACCTATGTAACAGTTTTTATGTAATCCTCTGCACTGTTATTCCTTCTATCTTGAAATGTTTGCATTTGATAATGATCCTTAAGTTTACAATAAAAGTGTATGTGTGTGCATGTGTGTGAGTATGTATGTATGTGTGTATGTATAGAATTGAATACCATCATGGATACTTCAGAGAGTTCAGGGTAGGGGGAGGGTGGGTGAGAGACTGACTCTTAAAAACTTTAAAAAAAATTTTTTTTAACCAGGACCTGTGGTTTCATTGGTATAAGAAGCTCCTTCTAATGAACTCCCTCTGCCAGTGGCCAAATATGATCCTTGTTTGACAATAACAGTGGCAGCCTACAACATGAGTCATGTGATTGTATGTGTATAGGTACGTGAAATGGTCCAGTCATCCAGGGGCATAATTATTTGTTGCAAAATAGTTGAATTGGCTGTAGTTCTATCATACTGGGTCACCACTGAAGTACCTCAGGTTGATTCATTTTAATGTTTGCAAGACAGGTAGTCTCATGCTTATGGTTAGTATGTATAAACAAGTTTAAGGTATATTTCTGAAATATTTGTAACTGCTTTGGAGAAAATATACCCAGGGTATATATGTTTCATAGTCTACAATTTGTCTAAAACTTAGTAAGTCTTTGGGAATAGACTAAGACTCAAAAAGCTTAAATGACTTGCCCACATTCACACAGTTAGTAAATATCATGGGTGGGATTTGAACCCATGTCTGCCTGACTCCATGTATAGCATTATAGTCATCATATTAAGCTGCTTCTTTTTCAAGAATTATACAGTAAAAATTCATTTTCTGAGGTGTGACAAGAAACCCCTGAGTAACAATGAAAACACAGTGAATCGTTAGGTGGCTACTCTCGTGCCCAACACAATGTTTGTATAATGGGTTGGGGAAAAGGGGAGAGGATGGAGGAGAAAGGTTCTTTAAGTGGAAAATTACTGTGTGTCATAGAAATCAGCTAACTTAGCTCATTTGTTCTTTGGGCTGTGAGTATTCTTTTGAAAACAAACAAGCTTATAATTGAAA
Organism: Phascolarctos cinereus; assembly: GCF_003287225.1. Classification (NCBI taxonomy): domain Eukaryota; kingdom Metazoa; phylum Chordata; class Mammalia; order Diprotodontia; family Phascolarctidae; genus Phascolarctos; species Phascolarctos cinereus. Next base: position 81,048,754 of record NW_027555958.1, read on the forward strand.
TTTCACAACTTTAGCAAAAGAACAGAGAGACAGAGGGTCTCAAACATGGACAGGTTAACTCATAAAACATGTCTTCAGAACAAATTCAGGAGCTGCAGCAGGTTTTTGAATGAAACATAATTTTTTAAAAATGTATTAGTTGTTCCATAAAATGTAACACGAGGTCCTTTACTATCTACTACATGAGTTGCATAGTGTATGCACTGTGTTTTAGAATTGCAGACATTATGATTAATAAACCTATGTTTTGTGGAACTGTTGTATAAGCAAGTTCAGAATCAGAAATCTTTGGATTAATTCCCATCTGTAGCACTAACATATGTGACCATAGGCAAAGAGATTAACCTCTCTGAATCTGATTTTTTTTCCCCCATATTAAGCACAAAGATTTATGGAAAGGGGTTCCTTCAGTGCAGATCAACATTTTTCAGATATCTCATGACAGTTCAAAGAGCTGGATTTTTTTTTGCACGGGCAGAGCAGCTAGGTGAAATCATATATAAATATATGTATACACACACACACATATGTGTGTATACATATGTATATATAGTATATATGTACATATAGTGTGTATATATGTATATATACACACACATACATACGCATGCATATGTACATGTGTGCATGTATGTGTATGTGTGTATGTATGTGTGTGTCTATGCGTATGTATAATATATTATATACATATACATATCTACGCACACACACATACACACAGAGAAGCAAGGAGTTAATTGTAAAATCTACACTCAAAAAACTAACTTCTAAATATATAAAGGTCACATTTGGTACCATTGGCTACATACTAACCACTGTTTCATAATTCCCTTCAATGGTGAGGTTAGTGTGTGAGAGGGACACTAAGGGTGCTCAGTGATCTAGGCTATTTAGCTTAGATGATTCAAAAAGAGTGCTAATGAGCTCATAGTTGTGTCTTTGATCCTGTTTGGACCATTAACTTCTGTGAAGAAAATTTCATTTCATGGCCAAAAGTTATACCTTCTAATCCTATTTGGTTGGTTCCAAGGGAAGCCAGAAAAGTTAGCACAAAATGACGAACATCTCTTCTACTGGTAAAGACAGACAAGTGGCCAAACAGCTTGTACACTAATATAAACATTTCAAAGAAGCCACGTGCTGATGAATAACAGGGACTCTCTCTACAACCACCCGTATGTGCCCTATCCTTTGTGGGTTTTGTTCCCATCAAAGGAAAAGATATGAGAGACAATGACATCATCTTACATTTATAAGGGATAACCTCTTATTAATTAACACACCCTCAGGTTACCGTTAACAGTAACCCTTCCCCTAAGATGACTGAAGATGATATTCAGGGTAGGGGAAAGTGGAAAACATAAAATATCTGGTTACAAGTATACCCTTCTTGTTACAGCTATCATTTAAAATGCGTGATTTAAAAGGTAGTGGGGGGGTGTCATGTCCAACTCTTTATGACTCCATTTGAGGTTTTCTTGGCAAAGATACTGGACTGGTTTGCCATTTCCTTCTCCAGCTCATTTTACAGAGGAGGAACTGAGGCAAACAGGATGAAGTGACTTGCTCAGGGTCCCATAGCTAGTAAGTGTCTGAGGCCAGATTTGAATTCAGAAAGAAGAGTCTTCCTGACTTCAGGCCCCGAACCTGATCCACTTTGCCACCTAGATGCCCTTAAAAAGTTTAGGAAACTTAAAGTAATTAGTTTTGGCAAACAAACATATACAATATAGTGGCTAAATCTGATCAGACTGACAATTTGTTTATTCACTTATTCACTTCTTGAGGTCTAATTACACCTGTTCTCTGCTGGCACTGAACAGTGAATTTTATTAACAACTCCTCCAGAGTGCTAATGTAAATCATTCCTCAGTTGAACTGAGAGAACTTATAGAAATATGCATTATTTAATTTTAAGAGCTTGTAGCATTATCAGTCTACTATTCGCTACTTCATAGAGCTATAACTAGGGTAGGAAATTTAGGCTTTGTCATGAGTCAATGACATTTAGAGAGTATTGACAGAATTTACATTCCAGAAGTATAGAAACAATTGAACTAAACGTGAAATGAGCAAGAATAATCGGTTTAAGTAGGAAACTACCAGATGATGTGATTGCTTTTCCTAGTGGCTCTAGCCTGGGTCAGCTTCTCCGGGGCCTATCCCCAACCTATACCTTACTACTGGGACAGCTAGGTATTGCAGTAAAGAGGGCACTGGACCTAGTGTCAGAAAGATCTGAGTTCAAATCCAGGCTTAGAAACTTAATAGTTGTGTGACCGTGGACAAGTCACTTAATCCCTATTTGCCTCAGTTACTTGTCTGTAAAATGGGGGCACATAGTCAGACAACAGTAACATACCATACTGCTACCACCTTCACCTCCCATTAGCAACCATTTAATCAGTAGCTTTGTAACTGATAGCCCAAGGACTTCATTTCCAACTCATGGGGCAATATCCAGTAATCTCTTGCCCCCATCACGGTGTTATGTCCTAGATAATCCCCTCTCCCCCAAGCGATCATACATTATAAAGTTGATTTATGGGTGTGTTTATGCTGCATGTCCCAGGTGCATTTTGTGACCCTTGCCCCAGGGACTAAAACTGCTAGTTACAGCTCTAGTTCTTTGATTCGATAAAGCAAACCATGTGCCTGCTTACGCCTTTTTACTTGTGTCTGACTTTAGTTTCAGAGACTGTTACACTGTTAGAAACTCAAGAGTTATTTGTCACAGCCAGAGGCATGATTTTATAGGAATTACAGCAAGAGTAGCAACCGAAATTGGGAAGTTCAGAACCCAGAAATTATACAGGTGGGATAAATGGTCTAGGGAAATGTGTCTTTGTGTGAACAGCAGGGAATTTTAGAGAGAGGAAGAGGCCTTCTGGATGACATAAAAGGCTCTGAGATATAGTGGCTGGAATACTGAAACAAAATTGGTCAGAAACACCTGAGTACAAATCCTGTCTCAGACACTTACTACCTAGGTCATTTATGAACCATGTGACTCTCACTTTCCACAACTATAAAACTGGGATAAAAATTGCACCTATATTATAGTGATTAAATAAAATAATGTATGCAAAATTCTTTGCAAACCTCAAAGTACTTATAAAAGTGAGCCACAGTCATTACTATTATATCAAAACTCATATACAGTATCTTCCCATTTAGAATTCCTCCATATTATTGATCTAAGCAGTTTGGATTTGATCACATACTGCTGAAATGTCTCACATACCTCAATTAAGATTGAATTGCCATAGAATGTGTGAACTTTGCATGATCAGAAGAGATCTTCCTCAAAATTCTGATTTGCTAAGATGTAGTGATAAAAAAAATTATAAATAACCATTTCAAAGAAGTCTCTGAGAAATAGTAGACGGAATATTGGAACAGAATTGGTTAGAACAACTGAGTTCAAATCCCACCTCAGGCACTTTAGTAGTTAGGTCATTTATGAACTATATGACCCTAATTTTCCACAATTATAAAATTGGGATGATAATAGCACCCATCTCACAGGGCTATTATAGTGATTAAATAAAATAATGTATGCAAAATTCTTTGCAAACCTCAAAGTGCTATATAAACATGAGCCACTATCACTACTATTATTATGCCAAAACTCATATACAGTATATTAGGGGAAAATCAGATTCCTATGATGAGGGAACACATACCACTGTAATCTTTCAAAACCTGCTGAAAGTGTATAAAAATTCACAACTTTTGAAACAGGCCTCTGAAATGCAATATTTATGGTTCTAGCCAGACTCCCAGAAGCTAGGTGTCGTAAGACTTAAGAAAAAAAAAACAGGGGTACCTCAAGCTCTTACCACAATGCTCTCTCTTGTGTGAGAAAACTGGCTAAAACTCAGACTCAAAGCAGCTGGAGAAAGACAACTAGGCTTCTGTCTAACTGATGTCTTTGAGAAATGTAGGAATGAATTTCTCCAGCAGCATTTTATGAATTTTCTTGGCTTATTATATTTTACAATCATTTCCCTTCATGTTTTCCATATGGGAAACTTCCTTAATTGGGTCCCCTGTACATATTTGCAACATCCTACTCAGTCCTTGACCACATGGGAAAGTACCACATTCTGCCACTGCTAACCAATTAAATCTCAAGGAAAGCATTCCTTTAACTACAGGGCTATGGCTTTGACTATCCTGTTAGATACGAGTGATCCTGTCTCCTGAGGTTTGTCTACACAGCATGGTAGTAACCTCTGGGTAGTGTTCTGAACAATAGTCCTAATTCAGTTCACATTATCACTCCTCATGTTTGCCTTAGAAGTAGGCAATAAAGTTAGTTGAGAAGATGGAGAAGGATCATGGAACCTCTGACTTGGAAGTAACCTCATCTAGTACAATCTAGGGTTGGGTAGGAATGTCCTGTGACAGGGTCACAAGGGTTACTTATGGAATATACAAATTGCATATGGAAAGCATAGGATAGTGGAAATAGTACCTAACTCGGAATCTGGCGGTTACTTGGATCTGCCATTTACTTGGTGTTCTAAGAGAAATCGCTTAGCCTTTTCGACTCTCAGTTTCCTCATCTATAAGTAGAATTAAAAATACTTGCACTATCTACCTGATGCAATTGTTGAGGGGTCCAAATAAATATATAAACCCTTTATTGAACCTTGAAAAGTCATTTGACTTCTCTAGGTGTGTCAGAAAACACCCTAGTGAGTTGAAGAGTTTATGACTTGTGTATATGGAAAAAATTCCCATATTAGGACCCTTCTACCCAGAAGTAATCACAGGTCTAATGGGTATTCATGTATATTAATTAGGGTATCCAAATTGCTATAGTTCAGAACAAGAACTACACCATTATCATGCAATAATGGTATAACTTCAAGCAACAAGGAGCTGTAATGCACAGAAAGAGATATTGAACTTTGATGATTAGGATTCTTGAAGTCTCTGTGGTATCAGTTTGGATATATCCTCTACTATTTTTCTCTACCTTTTCATCAAAATACAACTCTTGAAAGACATTTCTAATTTCTTTTTTTTTTTAATTGAAAATCATTTGTGCATGTGTATGTGGGGGGGCAGGTGGAATGTACTAGGGCATTCATCATCAACTGATGTCTCTACAATCCAGTTTATGAAATTATAAAGAAACAAGTAAGGAGTAGGTAATAGAGGCAAGGATTTAATAATATTTTAAATGAAATTCTGAGAAGTATCTATACATTTTTATCCCTGCCCATCCAAAGGATCATTCATGCCCTTGGTGGCCCCTTAACAAGTAAGAGAGGAGCTGATTCAGAAGATAGCTCTGAGGAGTGAGAGTTCTGTAAGTCAAAGGGAGAGCCATGTACAGAAGAAGAACCCAGTCACTGAGAGAGAAGCATTCCTCATCTTTCTTTGGGAAGATGGAGTTTCTCTATCCCAGACACCATTGTCCATGGAATTTCGCTCAGTGGGAGATAATGCACCCAGCGTGGAGCAGACCTAGATAGTCATGGCAAGGGACTGGAGGAACTCTGAGATGGGAAAGAGTTAGTCCTGGTAATTGTGAACAAAGACATGGAGAGAAACAGGCACAGCTGAGCAACCTACCTGATAGGAGACACTGGACTTAAGGGGAAGCCATATGAAGACTCCATGAGAAGCAAAGAGGCATCAGGAGTCTATAATACCAGTGCTGTAAGTTGCCTGAGTCACATGTGTTCTCTATATTTGTGCTCCATACTTTCAGTGGAGTCTGAGGTTAGTGAACCCCATGTTAATGGAGGAAATAGTTTATTATGTTAGTTTTTAGTATGAATGCTCATTGAATGTCTTTGCTTTAGCTGATTTTTATTTAGTTGATTACTGACTGATAATTAAAGGCAAGTGTGCCAATGAGGGCTCACAAACAATATTTTTGGGAGTGTTAAATCAAAGCATACCTTAAATCTGGAGGTACAAGTAGGGGGTGATCTGGAGGAGATGCTACTTACTGAAATGGAAAAAGGCTTAAGTGCCATGCAAGCTAGATTAGTGAAATGATCCAGATTCTTAATAATTCAAAATAGAATCAAATTGTTTTCACCTGGTCTCTCTTTCATGCTAGCTCCCAAAGTTTCTATGGAAAAAATCAAATAAAATAGTTTTGTGTAGATGGAAAGATTAAATGAATATAAGGTATTCTAGGAATATTACAACATCCAGAAGTCTTTTCCTTAGAGAAAATTTAATTCTGCACTTGGGAGAGATAAGATTATTTAACTAAGGTCATGATTTTCGGGCCACACACACATTCACACCTTTGTCTAGACCTATGATTTCAATGATGTAGGAAACCCCTTCTACCAATGCAGATTAACAATTGTTTTACAATTTGTAGTCTTAGATAGTTACCTCAAGTCCCTGAGAGGTTAAGTGACCTTTCAAGAACTAAGCCTTAAACCTGGGTGTTCCTGACTCTGAGGCCAACTCATATCTGTATCTCCATACTGCCGTCCTTCTTATGTCATGCTTTCCAAAAAATGACTATGCCCACATTCAACATCCAAGTTAACCTTGGCTTATGTACTCACTTGCTAATACAAATTAGTCAGAATTATAATGTGTCTGGAGAGAGGGGTTGCTGTGGAATGTGAATTTTCCTACTGGTGTTAGTGTTTATACTCAGGTGCCTATGTCCTTGTGGTTGATCTAAGCTCTTACAGGCCCCTGTAACTGTGGCACTCGGTTACCTGAGACAGCATCAGGACCAACTGATGGTTCTCGCTGTAGGTGTTTTGGTTTTCTGTTGGAAAGCATACAGGGGACACACAGATAGGGGAAGAGCACTAATGGAGGCTATACTTTTAGACATACATGAAGGAGCTAGATTCTCTTGACATCTGCCACTCTACCTTAGGAACCTTCTTTATACAATTTAGGACCAATGTTCATGTATTGTAGCTTGCCTGCAAGTATGGGATTTATAGAAACCCAGAACATTAGAGTCTAAAAGGAACTTAAAGGTTATCACAACATGGGACTTTTTTCGCACTTGACGTACACCTCAAAGTTCCCATATGCATTTTCTCCCCTTAGAATTTGATCACCTTGAGAGCAGGAACTGTCTTACTTTTCTTTTTGTATCCATAGAATTTAGCACAGTGTTTTACATATAGTAAGCACATAGACCTTCAGTCATTTTGCAGTCATGTCCTATTCTTTGTGATCCTGTTTAGGCTTTTCTCTGCAAAGATACTGAAATGGTTTGCCATTTTCTTCTCCAGTGTATTTTACAGATGAGGAAAGAGAGGCAAACAGATTAAGTGACTTGCCCAAAGTCACAGAGCTAGGAGGTAACTGAGGCCAGCTGTGAACTCAGGTCTTCCTGACTCCAGGCCCAGCATTCTATCCACTGCACCACCTAGTTGTCCATAGTAAGCATATAAAAAATGCTTCATCCATCCATTCATTCATTCATTCATTCATTCATTCATCTATTCCTAACTTCCTCACAAAGCAGGAATCCCCTCTATATCAATGCTGGAAGTAACAATTTAGTTTCTGTCCAACCACCCCTAGTGATATGGAATTTTGAAGCACCCAAGGTAACTTATTCCATTTTTAGATTGCTCAAATTCCCAATATTTAATTTACATACATCTTAAAACCGGGATCCATGTGCAGCAGCAGATGAAAATAATTGAAGGATATACCAGGGTCATATTTCTTCCTAAGTAATCTAACAATATCAGGAAAACAGAAGCCTAAAACCAATGCTTAGTCATTTTCCCCAATATATCCTTAAATTGCTACTTGGTAAAAGTTCAAATTAATTCAAAAGAATGCCAGTTTACATATACGCATCGGACATCAAGCATAGCAGACATCTGAACTTTGGTTATAAGGAAAGAGTATTAAAAAAAAAACCCACAGTCTTATAGTTTCATGGTCTCCCTTTTCCTGGCTATCTTTCTAGTCACTCCACCCTCAAATGATTAATTGGAGTTCCACATTTATTTTTTCTTGGAATTACTATATGAATTAAAAAAATAAAATGCTATAAGGTTTGCTAAGTGCTTTCTTGACAAGATCACTCTGATTTAGTTACTATATTTATTTAATAGATAAGGAAAGTGAATCTCAGCCATGTGAACTGACTTTGTCATGACACAGGATCACAGTTCTTGGTCCCTATGGCCTAGGTTTATTCATAAAGCCTCCTCAATGATGGTACTCTCTGTCTTATGCTCCACTCATGGTCCTCCCATGTTCTTTCCCTCCCACTTCACTGGAATATTGGAATTTTATTTGTTTCCAGTTCTCTCCGAGGGGTATTAAATTTGTCTGCACATGTCAAGCTAATGAGGCATGGGATAAAGAAGAAATTAATACAAAGGTTTCTAAATAACTAAGAAGAGAGTAATATCCTAGCCTAGCTAAGCAAACGAAAATTCATTTATTGAGTGCTTTTGATATACCAAGGATTGTACCAAGTGGTTGGAATACCAGTAGGAATTCAAACCTGCCCCTCATCTCAAAGAACTCATAGTCTAATTGGAGGAGTTAATACATGTAGCAGGACTGAGATGTGGATAGATGGAAAGGTCCAGTGTCACTAAAGTTGTAATAATAGGACAGTCCAAAAGGCTTGGAATCATTGGGGTCCACTTATAGGTCACAAGAAAGTATCCTATCCTCTTATAATGTGACAAAAACTTTTATGTAGCAAGTAAGAGTAAAATTGTTTAGATGGATTCTGAAAAGTGTGCAAAAAGTTTTTTTTAATTCATTTACTTCATTTATTCATTCACTTACATTCATTTTTCCTTTTCCTTTATTTTGAGATTAGCCATTCAGCTGATGGTGCAGCATATACTTCACTGAGTTTACAGTCAGGAAGACCTAGGTTCAGATCTGGTCTTATTCACTTACTATCCATGTGACCTTGGCCAAGTCATTTAATTTCTGTCTGCCTCAGCTTCCTCAACTGTAAAATGGAGACAATAACAGCATCTACTTCATGAGGAACAAATGAGATAATAACTGTAAAGTTATTAGCACAGTGCCTGGTACATAGTAGGCACATTATTGCTCACACACATGCGTGCACACACACACACACACACACACACACACACACACAACTTTCTTTGCATGATAATACAAGCTCAAAAACATTTAAGCTATGTCTGTAATTGAAATTCAATAGGATAATGGGGTTTTGGTTTATGCCCAGGCCACATAAATTGGCACTATTCACACTTGATGGGAACTCAAGATGATGGCAGAAGAACAGAGATTATTTTTTTTTCAACCGCCTCAGGGGAGTAGAAAACCCAAGATGAAGTAGTAAATGTAGCAGCTCTAGCTCTCAGACAGTAGGGCCAAAACCAACCTACATTACAATCAGAAATGTGGTCATTTGGGCTGGGTGGTACATTGAAGAGGTTTCTAGACCGGGAGTGAAGAAGACCTTAGTGAAAATCTTGCCTCAGACACTGATACCTGTGTGATTCTGTGCAAGTCAATAAACCTACATCTGCCTCAGTTTCCTCATCTCTAAAATAGGAAATAAAAATAACCCATATCCTCTATAGTTGTTGTGAGGATAAAATAATTATCATAAAGTTTCTTGCACACATCAAATCACTACATAAATGTTAGCTATTACTATTCAACAAGGCCAAATACTTATACTTGAAGTATCTAGTTAGAGCAAAGTGAGACTTTTTCTTTTGTCTTTGTTTTGCTTCTTTAACTGCCTCAGTTTGTAATGGCCTTCCTGCTCTATAATGCAGGCAACCACACCTACTCAATTTTCATAGGTAAGCTCAGTCCTGTCCCAGACTCTGGGACCAATTAATGTCTTTGGCAGGGAGGATATAAGAAATATTTATAGCTTAACAGCTCAACACTGAATCAGTCTGTTTATTTGTCTCAATTTGAACTAAGTACCTTAGTTCTCAAATTCCTCATGGTTATACTTCTTCCCTGGTAGGTGCACTAGGCCCTCTAAAGACTCTATCTGTCCCTGATCCATAGTGCCCAATGCCTGGGTTCCTAATTCCCTTAAATCCCTAGTGCCTGGGTTTTCTGTCCCTCTGTATTGTTCTCTCATTGACTTAGTCCCTAGGACCTACTGCTAGATTTCCCTGAGGTTGACCTCCTTCCAATGTCAGATACAATAATGAAGCCATAGCATTGACAGATTTGGAGTCAAAAGACCTGAGCTCAGCACCCAGCTCTGCTACTTACTACCTATGTAAGTGTAGGTAAATCATTTCATTTCTCTGAACCTCAGTGTCCTTCTCTGTAAAGCTGGAGGAGTTACACTAAATGATCTCTGAGGTGCCACTCGGTTCAACATCTGCGGCTTTTTTCTTGGGTCTTCCTTGATCTTCAGTTCCATCATACTTTTATTGACACTTTTGTCAATTTACCCTCTGTCTCATCCTTGGCCTTTTCCCCATTAGACTGTTCTCTCTGTTTAATATCTAGATTACATTTCCCCATATGCTCATACCTAGAATAATTAACTCCTCAATACTTTAATTCCCATACTTTAATTTGACAGGCCTACTTATACTTCTTGGCCCCAGTCCTCTACAAGCTGGAGCACTTTGCCACTACCCAACAATTCATTAGTTTGACTTATAAAGAGAATTGAGGCATTGATATCAATTTTCCAATTAAGAATGAAAATTCAGTTCAGAACAACAGTATGATTGACAGGACAAACCATGCCTTAACAAAGGTGTGTTTATTTGGGGTTTTTTTCCAATTAAAGAAGGGGGAGAATTGAATGTTTCAGTGAAACCCACAAAGACAATCATGATGAAAGGAGAGAGTTAGGTGGCTTGGGGGATAGAGCGCTGGGCCTGAAGTCAGGAAGACCTGAATTCAAATCTGGCCTCAGACACCTCCTAACTGTGTGACTCTGGGCAAGTCGCGTAACCCTGTTTGCTCAGTGTTCTCATCTGTAAAAAGAGCTGGAGAAGGAAATGGACAAGAAAGCACCAGATGAGGCCACAATGAGTCAGAAATGACAAAACAACAACAACAAAAGATATACATAATAGGAAAATCTCCCAGTGAAACTCCAGGTGGAGCAATGAGAAAAAGAAAGCCATTCCTTTGGGGTCATCCCCCAGAAATCAACTCCCATTGTGTGAGACTAAGATGGGATGGGGTGAGATGAGGGGTGTTCTCTAGGCCATTGCTTGAATTTTTGGATAATCTTACTGAACTGCTTTTCCCCCTTCCAAAAAAAAAATAATCATTACCAACCTTCTTTGATGAATCTCTCCAAACTTAGGTACCATAGGATTGCTGGTCCATAGGATTGCAAACAAAGAATTTATGACTAGCTCTATATTGTTAAACCTTCCCAGATTGTGAGGACCTGCTGGGTATTGCCTGTCATTGACCTAGATGTTGAGAACCCAGATTCTTCTCCATGTCAAGATAAGAAATCAAAGAAAGGCTTTAGTGGAAGGAGAAAATAGCACAGCCTAGTTCAAATGCATGGTTCCTTAAGGAATGAAGTTGTCAAATTAATCCTGAGAACATTAGCCACGCTAGTGAGGAGATACTTTTGGTCAGGGAGACTCTTCCACATAGGCATATGCCTATTTTTAGAGGGCCAATTCTAGAATAATTGAATGTTGGTTTAGAGTGATCTAAATCCTTAATTTTGTAGATAAGGAAACTGAGACTAAGAGAGAGTAACCAAATTACCCAAGATCACAAAGTTAATGAGTGGCAAAGCCTATCTTGGAAGAAGGCCTCCTGGCTACCAGTCCCAAGTTCCTTCCATTATGCTATACCACCCTGAACCTGCCTATAGGGATCCCTATGTCCATTCATCTAAATGGAGAAAATCTGTCAGTGCCCTCTCCAAGATAAGCTCTAGCCACCACAAGTTAGCTGCATGTTTAACATTGACTTAATTTTTTTTTCTGAAAGTATTCCAGCCTGTCATATTTGCATACTTAAGGCTGTTTGATTCAGAGACCACAGTACAAATATTTTCTTTTAAAATCTTTGTAAGTATCAAGATATATACAAATATTCTACAAAAAGTTCACTCTGTTTTCCATGAAAACAGTTGCATTGAAAAATACTTGGCTTGATTTTTAGAAAAACACTTAAATCATTTCTTGAGGTTGAAACATCAGATAGCAAAGACTTTCTGAAGAAACAGTCTTTGTAAAAATAGCTAAAAGAAAATAAAATACAGTGACAGTGCTAGGTATTTAGAAATTCCTCTGTGGTGAAGGTATATCAGTGCTTCCAAGAAGACCTGAGTTAAAGTGATTAATTATCCCTGATAGACCTTTTTCAAACCAGTGTTTATTTTACTGTGTACAACACGGCAGGAACCCAACAGTTGCCTCCAAGCGCCCCCAACTTCTTCCAAGAAAATGGAGGGAAAACAGTGACTGATCCACAGACCCATTCATATCAAACCTGTCACAGTAATCTGGTTGTCTCCTGGGCCAGGAGAGTTAAACATTCTCTGTGTTGATGTTACTTTCGACCTGGACCATACTAGCTTCTTGTCACCACATCGTTGTCTTGATAAGGTAAACATTTCTAGGGTCAGAAAACTGGCCCTTGGAGGGATGTGAGTGAATACCAGCTAGAATGCCAATTCCATCATGGGTAAAAGGAGATTGGGAACACTTTACCTCTGCAGCAGGTGCTGCTGCCAGCAAATACAAGTATTGCTCTGTTGGGTAATCATGGGTTCAGGTTAGCTGGATATTGATCTGCATAGACTTTGACTTGGCAGGTGTTGTCTCTGTTACCTAAATCCCTTAGCTCACCTTCAGCTTTGCTTTTGGCTTGGAGAAAAGCATCTCCATTCCTGTAATTTAAGACTTGGGCTGGTGTTTATGTAGTGTTATTTTTCTCCTTTTCCCCCACGCTGTTTAATGTTCTGCAAGAGCCTCATACACTGAGAGTACTGTCTAATGCATTCTGAAGCTAGCCTTCTTGGTTCACTTTAAATCTTGGAGCTCCTTCATTTCTTTTGTCTCTATACCCCAAATACAGCACAGTAAGACAGAGATTTATATGTTCAAGGACTGCACAAAATGCCTGGAAAATACTTAAGGTGAGACGAAGTTATTAGCTGTTTTAGGACTATGCCATCTGTAGAAGTAAATGGCACATAATTCAAATTGAACATTCTGCTTGCATCAATAAGATTTTTCTTAAGTGAAACAGAAGGGGAAGACTTATTCACATACAAAAAGAATTAAACTTAGGTTTTAATCTTCAAAAAATATATAAAAACTCATCTAAGTCCTTGAGAGTTCAGGTGCCAAAACAGTAACAAAGCCAAATTAATAAAATAAAAAGTACAGTTTCCACATCAAATGCTATATCTACACAGAATGAAAGTTCCTTAGGGTGAAGACTCATTTTAATTTATCTTTGTTTGCTTTCAGTGCCCAACTCAGTCTTTACTTATCTTTTCATGCATGTATGTATATATGCATGCATGTATGTTTGTGTTTGTGTGGATGTCAGGTATGAGTGCAATCTGGCCATACTTCCTGAGAGGTCACCCAACCTCACCCTGCCACTTGACTGATTGCTATGCATTTTATTTATTAAACCCAAAATCTATAGTGATCTAGCAATATATTGGATAATGTATTCCTCAATAACATTTATATTCACTTAATAGCTCAAATCCCCATTTTAATTCATTAAATATTAAGTATCTAATGGACTAGAAAAATCTACTTTCACACAAGAAATTACTTTATCTTGTTTATTATTAGTACCACTTAATTTAACTGTATTTAAATGAATATGAAACTTATAAATGTATAAATTATTAACAAATGGGTATACATATGGGTATATGTATATATATACCCATATGTGTGTTAAGACCAATGCCACTTCTAAAGTCACCTCAAATCCTCAAAATATCATTGGCTATCTCTTTTTCATTTGTCCAGAAACTAACTGTCAAATCATTCAACTCCCTCTAGAAAACAATTAAGATCTCTTTAACATTTTAATACTTCTCCCCAAGATTAGTCCTTTATCTCTATATATTTTCTTCAGTAATGATGGATAGTAATCAGTTTCTCTCAAACCCCTTATAGAATTCTTATAAAGTGTTATTCATATTCATGTTAAAAAAATAACATAAGAGAACTCTTACAGCAAAGAAGTTCTTCCTCACTTTCTCTTGCATATTTTTCACAGGTACTTATGGCTCATAGAATGAATACCCATCTTTTCTCTGACTCCATAGAGAGGTATTTCACCTTCTCATTTTTAACCCACTTTTCCTAGATCTCAGTAGATCATGGGTAAACGTACTTCTCCTCGACATAGAGAGAAGTATTTCACATCAAGCCAAATACTTCCTACTGTCAAGAACTGTGCGACTCAAAGAATAGTGGGCGTTCAACAATTAATCAGCAAATTAAAAACATGGTATGTTCCAGGCATTATGCTAGGCATTTTTATATATATATTTTATATATATATATATAGATAGATAGATATAGATATAGATATAGATATAGATATAGATATAGATATAGATATAGATACACATGTATATGTATACGTATATATGTATATACACACATACAATATACAATATATACACACATATGTGTATACACATAGATATATACACACATATATTCGTATGTGTAAATATATACATATACCTGTGTATGCATGTGTGTGTGTGTGTGTGTGTGTGTGTGTGTGTGTGTGTGTATTCATTGTCTTTATCTGCATATGGAATATGGCATAGTGAATCACCTGAGTCCAAGCCCGATTTTTGGCCCATCCTCACTCTGCACCTTTGGACAAGTCACTTAACCTGTCAGTGTTCCCAGGTCACTCTCCAAATTATAGAAGTTCTCTGTCTGCACTGATAGGAGTGTTATCACTGGGGAAATCCATACATCAAAGACATTAATGTTCATTTGAGAAGGGGAAGGAAGGAAGAGGGCAAGTCAGACACTCTGGATATCATTAGTTGTCCTAAGAATATATGTTTTTATGTATTTGTTTCTTTTTGTTTTCAGCCCTTGTTTCAATACTCATTGTCACACACAAGTGTATGTTATATGTATATATGAATTCAGAGATTATATGTTGATTAAGTACTTTTCTTTTAAATCCAGACCTATGATTTTAACAGTGTAGAGAATTCCTAGCAAGGAAAGTACCTACACCAATAAGAATTAGCCACTCCTGTATAATCAAAATTCTTAACTCTTTTCCTGAAGGCTCTGGGAGTTTAATGATTTGTCCATGACTACAGAGGTAGTTTATGTGAATGTAAGAATTATACAAGTCTTCCTAATCCCAAAGTCTGACTTTTATCTACTAAGTTATACTTCTATATATGTGTGTGTATATGTATGTGTGTGTGTGTATATATGTATGTATATATATATATATATATATATATATATATATACACACACATATATGTGTGTGTATACTCATACATACATACATCTGCATGTATATACATATATGTATATGTCTCCCAGTACCTTGATAAATCATGGAATTTGAAAATTAGAAGTCATCTGAGAAACAATCTAGTCCAACAAAAGAAATCCCCCACTGTAGCATACTAAAGGCTTCTCTTTAAATTCCTTGAGAGAAGTGAAAGCCACCATACATCTCACCTCAAGGAAGCCCATTCTACTTCTGAGTAGTTCAAATTGTTCATAAGTTCTTCCTGATATTGATTCTAAGTTTGCCTTTGTTGCCATTTCCACCATGGTTTCCAGTTTTGCCTTATGTAGCCCAACAGAGCAAGAATAATCCCTGGGAGTGTGGAGCCAAGATGGCAGAGTTAAAGCAGTGACTTGCTTGAGCTCTCCCCCCAAACCTCTCCAAATACCTATAAAAAATGGCTCTACACAAATTCTAAAGCAACAGAACCCACAAAAAGACAGAGTGAAGCAAACTTCCAGCCCAAGACAACCTGGATGGTTGATCAGAAAAGTATATCACGCTGGGTGAGAGGAAAGCTCAGCGTGGCTTAGGCGCACAGGCCCCAGTGAACCTGGAGCAGGCCTCAGAGGACTGAATCTTGCGCACCTGTGGCAGCTTCCACACCTCTCAACCCACAAACACCAAAGACAACTTAGAAGGTCAGTGGGAAAAGTCTGTTTCTGAGGTGCTGAGAGAGAAGCTAGGTCAGAGCCAGCTCCAGAGTGCAGAGCACAGAGCTCGGCCCCGGGGCGGTAGCTGCCTCCTGAGCTTCTGGCCCACAGACTGAGGGGGAATCGAGTGGCTGACCACAGGGAGATTTCAGGGATCTATTTGCCAGTGTGGAGGCAGGAATATCTTGCTTTATCTGAGCTTGGATCAAGGTCACAGTTCTGGGTGGCGGTCCTGAGGCAAGGAGGAGCGCTGGCTTGGTGGAGCTTGTAGTGGCAGTGAAGAGAAAACCTTCTTCACAGTTCCTGCACAGAAAGGAGTACTTGTGGTCACTAATAGACCACAGCACAGGACAGGAAAGGAGTAGACACCTCATCCCTTATCATACCAACTTGCAAGAACTGAAACTTTAGAGGACCCTACAAGTATCTCTGAAAACAGTTGAATAAACCCCCAAAGCTTGGGACAGTACATTCTCCACATTGGAAGCAGACTCTTACCTTAACAAAGAGTTTAATACATACATATATATATACATATATATATATATATGTATATATATGTATATATATGTGTATATATATATATGTATATATATGTATATATATGTATATATATGTATATATATATGTATGTATATATATATGTATGTATGTATATATATATATATATAATTTGCCGGGATCATGAGCAAGCACCGCAAAAAGAGTTAGACTACATTATCTTACTTCTGTGAAAAAGAAGATCAAAACATACAACCAGAAGACAACAAAGTCAAAGCTCCTACATCCAAAGCCTCAAAAAAAAAAATATGAATCAGTCCCAGGCCTTGGAAGAGCTCAAAAGGGATTTTGAGAAGCAAGTAAGAGAAGCAGAGGAAAAACTGGGAAGAGAAATGAGAGTGATGCAAGAAAACCATGAAAAACAAGTCAACAGCTTGCTAAAGGAGACCCAAAAAAAATACTGATGGAAATAATACCTTAAAAAATAGCCTAACCCAAATGGCAAAAGAGGTCCAAAAAGTCAATGAGAAGAAGAATGCCCTAAAAAGCAAAATTGGCCAAATGGAAAAAGAAGTCCAAAAGCTTACTGAAGAAAATACTTCCTTAAAAATTAGAATAGAGCAATTGGAAGATGGTGACTTTATGAGAAACCAAGACACTGTAAAACAAATCCAAAAGAATGAAAAAATAGAAGAAAATGTGAAATATCTCATTGGAAAAACAACAGACCTGGAAAATAGATTCAGGAGAGAGAATTTAAAAATTATTGGACTATCTGAAAGCCATGATCAAAAAAAGAGCCTAGACATCATCTTTCAAGAAATTATCAAGGAAAACTGCCCTGATATTTTAGAACCAGAGGGCAAAACAGAAATTGAAAGAATCCACCAATCTCCTCCTGAAAGAGATCCCTAAAGGAAAACTCCTAGGAATATTGTAGCCAAATTCCAGAGTTCCCAGGTCAAGGAGAAAATATTACAAGCTGCCAGAAAAAAACAATTCAAGTACTGTGGAAACACAATCAGGATAACACAAGATTTAGCAGCTTCTACGTTAAAGAACCACAGGGCATGCAATATAATATTCCAGAGGACAAAGGACATAGGATTACAATGAAGAATCACCTACCCAGCAAAACTGAGTATAATTCTTCAGGGGAAAAAAATGGTCATTCAGTGAAATAGAGGACTTTCAAGCATTCTTGATGAAAAGACCAGAGCTGAATAGAAAATTTGACTTTCAAACACAAGACTCAAGTGGAACATGAAGAGGTAAACAGGAAAGAGAAATCATAAGAGACTTATTAAGGTTGAACTGTTCACATTCCTGCATGGAAAGATGATATTTATAACTCATGAGACCTTTGTCAGTATTAGGGTAATTGGAGGGGAAAAATTATATGTATATATATAGATAGATAGGTAGATAGATAAGTAGATAGGTAGATAGATGGCACAGGGTGAGTTGAAGATTAAGGGGTCATATCTGGAGAATAAAATTAAGGGATGAGAGAAGATTATACTAGGAGAAGAAAGGGAGAGGTAGAACAGGATAAATTATCTCACAAAAAAAACAAAAGGAAAGGCTCTTACAGTGGAGGGGAAACGGGGGAAGGTGAGAGGGAATGAATGAATCTTATTCTCATAGGATTTGGCTTAAGGAGGGAATAACATACACATTCAGTTGGGTAAGGAAATCTGTCTTGCCCTATTGGAAAATAGGGGGAGAAGTGTACAAGAGAGCAGGGGGATGATAGAGAGGAGGGCAGATTCGGAAAGGGGGTAATCAGAAGAAAATACTTCTGAGGAGGGACAGGGTCAAAAGAAAGAATTGAATAAATGGGGGGGTCAGGATAGGATTAAGGGAAATAGAGTTAGTTTTTCACAACATGTCTACTATGGAAGTGTTTTGCATAACTACATATGTATAACCTATATTGAGTTGCTTGCCTTTTCAATGAGGCTGGGTGGGGACGGAGGAAGGGAGAAAATTTGGACCCAAAGTTTTAAAAAACACATGTTTAAAAAAAAGTTTTCACATGCAGCTGGGAAATAAGAAATACAGGAAATGGGGTACAGAAGTCTATCCTGCCTTACAGGAAAATAGAAGGGGAAGAGGATAAGAGAAGGGGGGGAGAGACAGAAGAGAGGGCAGACTAGGGGAAGGGGTATTCAGAATGCATGCCATCTTGTGGTGGGGAGAGGGGTGATATGGTGTGAAAATTTGGAACTGAAAATCTTGTGGAAGTACATGTTGAAAACTAAAAATAAACAAATTTATATCAAAATAAAATAAAATAAAGAATAATACTTTCTCCGTGTGAAAGTCCTTCCATTCTCTGATAGCTATAATGTTCCCCTTCAATTTTATTTTCTCCAGAATAACTATACCTAATTCTTTCAACGCATCCTCATATATATCATGGACTGATGACTCTTTCACTGTCCTTCCCTCCTCTTTATACCCTCAAGCTTATATCTTCCTTTAACTGCTAGTAGGAAGTGATCACAAAGCTCAAGATGAAACTTGAGGAAATCAGAATAATATGGTGTGACTATTACTTCCCTCTTTCTGCAAAATATGCCCCTATTAATTTTTTAGGTTTTGCTTTATTTTTTGGGGGGGTGGTGAAGGATGGCTGCCACATCCTACTGCTAACTCACATTGAGTTTGCAGTTCACTAGAGCCCCTGGACCTTTTTCAGAACAACTTCTCTCTATCCGTGAATCACCCAACTTTAACTTGTGTGGTTGATTTTCATGCTCAAGCACAAGACTTTAAATTTATTCCTATTGAATTACATCTTATTAGGTTCGGATCAGTCCAGTCTCTCTTTCTTTCCTTCTCTCCCTCCTACACTCCTGTGTTCCCTTTCTAGCTCTCCAGGGATGTTCCCAGTCATTAGAAAAAAAATAGTGGCACCTACAAGCCTGCCTCTGTGTCTAAAATGTTTGATGAGGATCAATTATCTGGCATTATCTCTTGAAGTCTACTTTTTTTAAGGTTAATAGTTGGAAGGAGAGGAAAGCCTAAAGGTGGGAATGGATAGGTTAATCCTTTCCCATTAATACACTATTACTAGATGAAAGAGCTATATTAGTGATATGAACCATGACCTTAGAATGCAGACACCAGGGCTATGAGGGAATGGTATAGAAAACAGATTTTTATGTCACCAGAAGAGAGGGAGATCATAAATGTAAGGAACATTGGATGTTGCCCAGGGAGAGATACAAGGAAGTTGGCAATGCATTAGAGGGACACCAATATCAGTGAAACACCAGAAACCAAAAAGGCTTAGCAACTAAGACATGTCTCACTGATTGTGGGAAGGTAGAGTCAAATCTATCTCTATAATTCCCTATGGCGTTTGAGAATGACCACTGAAGAAGATGAACAGCTTATTTCTCTTGTCATCCAAAAAAAGTTATTGGATTTAGAGGTCCTGGGGATAGGATTATTTTCATACCAGATTTCTACAATCAGAACTGTATGATCAATTACAATAGGACATTTAAGTGGTCCTCAAATACCCAGCACTAGCATTCAGTACACATTAAGCTAAAATCACTTTAGCAGTCTCTAAACAAGCATTACAGAAAGTTCACAAAGCTAATTTTGATTCAAACTAAACTGATGATATATTTTTAAAAAATTCTTTAAGATAAAAATGTCTAGTAATACGTGAATATAAAACAATAATCAATAAAGTCTTTCAATTTGGAAGTCATTATCTACATATACTCTTGTCTTCACTAATGAGTTATGTTAGGATGTGGTCATTTTCCTTTTACAATACATGGTTCAATTTCATCTGTTTACATGGTATGGAAAAAAAAACTGACTGTCAGAGTCCAATTTTTCTGACATGTACACAGCATGCTGTACTGGATTTGTTTCAAGGAAAAATGTAAGATCTTTTAAAAGACCTTTGAAATTGCCTGAGGGCAAGTCAGTTTGCACTCTACTCCTTGTTTAATTCTAGGCCAAATCTATTGTTAATGTAGAACAGCTGTCCCCTGTTATACCCACTTATACATATATGCATATGACATATGCATAGATATATATGTACACATATTAATATAGTCTTCTGTAGGAGGCGTTTTCCAGTCCTCCTGATGCTGTTTTCTCCTCTGAGATTTTCTTCCTTCACTCTGTATGTATCTTTTATGTACCTAGTTATTTACATATTGTCTTCTTCATTAGAATGTAAGCCCCTTGAGGACAGAGATTGTGTTTGCCTTTCTTGAGTACTTGAGTACTCTCTGGTTTTGGCTTGCTGGTTACTGCATGGTAACTGATGTGGCCACTCTTGCTTGAAGCTTTCTCAGCAGTGAAGGTGGTATGGCACTAGGGTCCAGGGCTGGACCTGGAGTTAGGAATATCTGTTTTTTGAATCCTGCCACAGACACACAGGCTGTGTGGCTTAGGCCAATTCACCTCACTTCTCTGAACCTTAATTTCCCTAACTGTAAAATGGAGATAATAATGGCCACAATAGTAGACTCACAGAGTTATGGTGAGATCAGATGAGACGATGTATTTAGGCTGCTTTTCAAATGTTGAAAGTGCTCAAAAATTGTCAGTTATCATATTCCTGTCCATCCTGATAGGAGTACGAGCAATAAAAAACTCTCTTCATGCCTATCAATGCATTCCAGTCATATGAACTGCGAGAATTCAAAACAATGCAAGGAAAGGGGTCTTTGGAGAGAAATCCTACGAGCTATTTGTTCATTGTTACCTGGTACAGATAGCAGAGGAGCTAGCATGTAAACCTCCTACTATGTCTAATGTTGTAACCACTAGAGTAGAAAAGAACAATGAAGCCTCATATTTTACACTCTCACAAGTTTCCTGGTACATTGATCTGATCTCTTTATGCCTTTATCTCTTGGCCATGACTCCCCAGTGAATAAAATCCATTACTAAAGCTTGTCATCTGGCATTTATGGTTCTCTGCAATATGCCTCTAAACTATCTTTGGTGGTTATTTCATGATATTCCCTTTTATCCACTCAAAATTCCAGTCAACCTGGACTATGATCTGTCTATTTTGTCCCACCCTCATCTTGCCCCTATTGATTTGCACAGGTTCTCCTCTGCCCCAGGAAGCCTGGAAAACAATCCCTCCTCAACACTACCTTCTGAAATCCCTGTCATTCAGACCCATGTTGGGTACCACCTCCTCCATAATACCTTCTACCATTCTCTCTCCACCCATTCATACCCACCAAGAAGTGATCACCTAAATCTCTCATCCCTTCTTTGACTTTGCCTATGCATTCATCATCGTACTTGCCCTATAACTATGTGTTTATATGTCTTGTTTCCCCCTTAAATGTATGCTTCCTAAAGGCAGTAACTTGTTCTTTTTAAACTACCTTCATATTTCAGGGCAGAATCAATCTTCTCCCCTCCCCTCACTTCTCCCCCATTCCCTCTTCAATTTATACTCACATTCACAGATTGGCAGCCACCAGAGAGGCAGGTACTGTCTTGTGTTCTACTTTTAACTCTTATGGGTAGCTACTTTACTAACACTGCTGCTCCTGAGCCCTCGTTGATGTGTTTCTCCTTAATATGTATATGTATGCATATATGTATCTATACATATATACAGGTATATGTATAGATAGATAGATGGGTATATGGATGGATAGATAGATAGATAGATAGATAGAGAGATAGAGAGATAGAGAGATAGATAGATAGAGAGATAGATAGATATTATTTCCCATATTTTGGCTATGATCAATGTCTGCCAAAGTGAGCTCAAATTCTTAAAGAATCAGTAAATTGATTCCTTTTCATTGTACTTGAAATTCAGTATTATTTAATTCATTGCCTTTCAAAATGTTAAACAAAATCTCTTCTCTTAAATCCTCTTAAGAGGGGAAAATTGAAAACAGCTTTCTTCTTTTTTTTTCTGTGTTTTCCTCAGCTTGTCTCTGGGATGACAGGAAGCATCTCTCCAACTTCCCTTAAGTTAATATTTTCCAGTGTCACTCCCCTCCCCACATTTTAAAAGTAGATCTTTAGAGATAAAAAATATCTCTCTCCTCTCTCTCTCTCTCTCTCTCTCTCTCTCTCTCTCTCTTTCTCTCTCTCTCTCTCTGTCTCTCTGTCTCTCTGTCCTCTCCCTCCCTCCCTCCCTTCCTCTTTCCCTTCTCATTCTGATCTCTCCCACCCCAGAAAAGGCATATGTAGTACAAATACAAATCATTCCAGATCTGTAAGGATCATAGACAAAAACCTTCTCCCTGTTCTCATAAAGAGGGGTACTTAAGTCATTTCTCAACTGACTGTCACTGCCTACTACCAAAGCCAACTGTCATTTTTCCAACATTCTGTCTGTATCTTAATATTATAATAACAATATCTATGCCATTATATGCCTTTTTTGGAGAGAGTAAGTCTCTATAGTCTCTGTAAGATAGAAGTTCAAAGAAAGGCTTACATTTGTGTTTGCCTTTGCCCTTTTGAATCAGCAAAATGGCAAATTATCCCCAGTTACTAGCCTAATGTCCTGAACGTAGTAGGTGCTTTAAAATGTTTATTGAATTACAATTTGAAGTGTCCATTTAATGCAGATTAAGTTTTCTTTTGAGATTTGAATACATTTGGTTAGTTTACTTTTCCATTTCTTTCTGGAGCTCTGGATTCTGTCAATATCTGAATCTGGAAGTCTAAAAATGTCATGAAGCTGGTCTCTCACTAGTCCTGAGTTAACTGGAAACAGGCAACATAGAAATCATATTAGGACCCTAAGATACTACCAGTTTTCCACTTTTGTAGACTTAGGAAGTTTCAACAAGATTTGGACACACATACAGAACTTGAGGATACTTAACTGAACCAAAGTTTTTCGAGGTTCAATCATACTTAAATTTGATATGAGCCAGATCTTCAAGTTATTATTATGGGCTGTAAGTCCAGAAATTGATATCTTAAAATAATTTAGGTAGATGTTCCCATAATCCATATACTTTTCAGTAAAATTTTGTATATACAGCATCAATCCTATGCTCCCCAAGCATTATTCTAATATTTCATATTAAATGACAATCATTCCCCATTAGTTCTAACAATAAACCTTTCACTGAGAACTAAACTTTCAAGTAATAGTGGATGCTATATATCTTATCCCTAAAATGTATTACTAGATACAAAATATTGGGTGAGGGCAGAGGAAAATTTAGTTTCCATAAAACCTTTCCAAATTATTCATCTTTCATGGTGAAAGTTGAACTGCTTTCCTGCTTATGCACAGAAATATACTACTTCAGTATTTTCTAGGATTAAAAATCATTTTTAAATATTTATAAAGACTTTCTTTGTAATAA